>NC_134357.1:459721840-459851840 GCF_048569485.1 Anomaloglossus baeobatrachus | reverse complement strand
CTCTGAGGCCGGGAAGTGTACACCTGGCTTCTGAGGCACACTGACACTGCCGACATGGCAAGATTTTCAGGGCTGCGATGACGCCTGTGTCTGGAAATCATGTTATATGCAAGCAGGGGCGTGATAAAATGGAAAGAGGGCTGACTAGTCTGGGGAAACTAGTCAAAGGCCTAATTAGCATACGAAAAACTGAGGTAATAAAGGCTTTTTTGATTTTACAGAATGATATTATACAAGGCTGGTTAGGAAGGGAATATTGCTAATGTAAATGCTGCTGGCTTGGATGATATAAGGGACCTGATAGGTTCCCTTTAAGGTTCATGCAGACGACTGTATTTTTAGGCCGAGTACAATCTGACAAAACATCTAATCCGATTTGTTATTCAATGAAGCAGTGTACAAGTCCAATTTTTTTCCTCGATCCCAAGGGACAAAAAGCAGCATACACGATACGATGTGCCTCCGTAAATCAGTTCACACTTGGTCAGTCAAGTCTATGGGGCCTAAAGCTGGTAGACATTTCTCTCCTGATTCTCCCATATAGGGTTCGGTTCCACTTGCGTTTTGCACAGACTGGTGGGGCAGTGTCCATCTGCAATTGATTTTTCATGCCATATGGTCATGAGAAATGAATCGCAGCATGATGCGTTTGGCAGCGAGTCTCAGCTCACACACACCCCCATACAAGTCTATGGGAGAGTGTGAAACATAGCACTGCACTCACATGTCATCCAACTGCAGTGCAATACGGTATATGCAGAGACAGGCCAGGGATGAGATGGGAAGTAAGTGTTCCCTCCCTCTCCTCCGCAGCTGTGATCCGATCACAAGATTGGATAACAGTTGCATGACCCTTGGCTGACACTCACAGCAGAGGGTGATTAGCATATCGCTTCCGATGCTCTAGCATCAGAAGCTATGAGCAAGTGGAATCGAGGCCATAGACGAAGGTTCGGCTTTGCATTAATATGTTTTCAACAGGGAGAAAGGAGAAAGCCACTGCCAGACAACTGTGGCAGCAACTTATCTTTTGTGAAAACGAAGGGATCGGGCATTGATAATATTACATCCGATCCTTCCATTCCCTAAAATCATCTGTCGTAAGAGTTTTGGGAGGCCCCTATACCCATCAACTGTTCCCGCTGAACTTGGCAAGTTTGTCGGACTTTCATCTAATCTGTATGGGGGTTTTAAGAATATTCTGCCGGTATTAAAGTCCCGTTACCCTGTAATACTGACAAGATAATGAAGTGGAATTTGGTGCCACTTTGTGTATTTCGGCAGATACACAATATTCTTCAGCCGGCTTTACAGCACAAATTAGAAAGTGACTAAGAAAATCTGCATAACAATAGCAGAAGGGAAATTATAGTAATTCTCAGACTTATTTCTTGCCACTTCTGTCTCTCAGAGTCTCTCAGCATAGGAAACTCTGGGTGGCACATGTACTTTTTACATCATTAATCTGGAGCGCCTCCCACAATATTCGGAGAGATTATTATTTTTTTTTAATTATTTCATTTTTTTTAATATTTAAAATAGTCACCTTTTATTCCCACGTGTAAAAGTTTGCTTCAAGGGGCTCTCCTAGACTGAATTTTTTTTTTCCCGTAGGATTGGCCATCAAAATTGGGTGCATATCCCTCTTGAGCGCCATGTCCTTCTTCATTCTTTGCTAGGCACTTACTGGTCCTTGAGAACTGTCTGTTTTGTAAATGTAATACCCCTTTAAAGGGAACCTGTCACCAGATTTGGCGACTATAAACTGCAGTCACCACCACTGAGCTCTTATATATAGAATTCCAGAATACTGTATATATGAGCCCAGGCTGCGCTCTATAACGTAAAAAACACTTTGTGTGGCTCTCCGATTCGGCTCTTCCTCTCTCCGATCCGGCGACTCCTCTCTGCTGCGATCTCCATCCTCCTTCTATCCAGCCCAGGCCGGCATTGCGGTCCTGCGCAGGCACACTTTGATCTGCCCTGCTGAGGCATGAGGCAAGGTTAAAGACTGTCTGTGCATGCGCTCTACAATATTTTGATCTGCCCTGAGCAACACAGATCAAGGTGCGCCTGCGCAGGACCTTAATGCCGGCTAGTGTGCATGATGTATGGCGCGTCATGCACACGCTCAGAAGAAGGAGGACGGCAATCACCACAAACAGGAGGCGTCTGACCGGGGAGTAGCAAACACCTATCGGACGGGACCACCCCCCCTAGGTGAGTATTATAAAAGTGATTTTTACGTTATACAGCGTGGCCTGGGCTCTTATATACAGCATTCGAGAATACTGTATATAAGGGCTCAATAGTGGTGATTATAGTCGCCAAATCTGGTGTCAGGTTCCCTTTAAATAAGGCCAAAATCCAGTGAGCTGCAATTCTAGGTATAGCCACTAATAGAAGTATGGCGCTGTACCTGGTAATCAATGAGAGATGAATACAATCAGATGCAGAAATATTGTACGGAATTTTCATACTTTAACTGCTGATATTGTAACTAGAAAATTATCATGTAATATGATCTAAAAAAAAAAAAAAAAAAAAAGTACCCATCTGATTGGGCAATCCTTGAACAATGTCTTGTAATATTCAGTCACGAGGTGCAGTATAATATGGTTCATCCCCTGTGAAAAGAGGCGCTCTTTCTATTAAAGCACCACTCCAGTGTTTTGTTGTTTTGTTTGTTTATTGCACCACTGGAGTGGTGCTTTAAATGTAAGTTCACTGCCCCCTCTCATATACACACCTTCATCGTTTTTCGGCGTTGCTTCGGCTCTTTGGCTCCATCTTTTACCCACAACTTTTGACTGGCCAGAGGTCAGAAATTACATTGCTCTCAATGCAAGTCTATTGTGGGCTTTACACGTTACGATCTATTGTGCGATTGCACGAGCGATCGTACCCGCCCCCATCGTTTGTGCGTCACAGGCAAATCGCACAAAGTCATTAAACCACCGTCACACATACTTACCTGCTGAGCGACCTCGCTGTGGGTGGCGAACATCCTCTTCGTGAAGGGGGAGGGACGTTCGGCGTCACAGCGAAGTCACACAGCCGCCGGCCAATAGAAGCGGAGGGGCGGAGATGAGCGGGACGTAACATCCCGCCCACCTCCTTCCTTCCGCATAGCCGGCGGGTGCTGCGGGACGCAGGTAAGCTGCGTTCATCGTTCCCGGGGTGTCACATGGAGCAATGTGTGCTACCCCGGGTACGATGAACAACCGGCGCCATGTTAAATAAACAATTTTTTAAAACTCAGTGACGAGTACACGACTCACGATTTGTGAGCGATTCTGCGTCGCTCAGAGGTGTCACACGAGACGTGAACGATGCCGGATGTGCGTCATGAAAACCGTGACCCCGACGATGCATCGCACGATAGCTGGTCTCGTGTAAAGCCCGCATATGAGAGACAGACAGAGGCTCTCATAGAGTTGTATTGACAAGTGACCTCCGGCACTCCCCACGAAACACAGGAGCTGCCTGCAGGATACAAGTCGTCGGAGACCGACTGGAGCGATGCTGAAAAAAAATGAAGATGGCGGCAGGTGAGTCTAAGACAGGGGGCAGAGGACTTAGATTTAAAGCACCACTCCAGGGCTGAAATAAAAAACCTCTGGAGTGATAATGTATCTAAAATCTATGTGTGATGGTATAACATAGGAGTATTGATTTTTATGTCAACACCCCTCTGTGCTCTTCTTAAAATCTGGGTATTTAGGGCCACAATTTATTGCTGTGGGCTCCAGACTCAATCATCCATCCTTGCAAGGTATAAAAACACTAAATCTAGAACTGTACAACTAAGCAAAGCTGCAGGAAGCATCAGTGTGGGGGAGGACAGCGGAGAACAGCTTGTAGGACAAATATAGCAAATCAAATATAACCCACAAGTTGCTGTACATCGTGGGATCACAGTCACAGGGGGTCTGACACCTTGAAATGGATGTAAGGCATATAGACAGTGCCAGGGGCACATCTTTCAATTTATCCTTACAGAAATACCCAAGTAAGAGCACGATGATATGATCCAATAATGCAGTCATTAATCTGAAAAATAACAGGAGATAGGTGAGGTGGAGCCCTGGATGATTTCAGCCATCGCGCATTGGCCTCTTTTGCCCTCCGAATAATTCAGCCCTGTCACTGGCAGGCACTTCCAGAAAAGGGCATCTGTACAAGTGAAGGAGGGTGCTGGGCCTTGGCCGCGCAGGCGCTGCTTTCCTTTGCCAAGGAGACTCTAGGAGGAGAACTTACTTTGGATGGGGTGCATGGCATTTACTTTCTACTTCGGGCCAGTGTTCATCACCCCTGCTGACAATCGTCGATGTAGACGGGTAGAGAGACACGCAACACCAGATTCACTTAGCCAACTCATTTTGTTTACTTTTATTCTTCACACCATTATGAAAGACAAGGCCTTCTCTCTCTGTGAGGTACTATCCTTTGTTCTGTCCTTATCTTGGATCCCGCTCTCAATACTCCAGGCCTGTGCCTCCTTCCCCCTAATACTTCACATCTTCGTCTGGTTCTGGACTCCAATGGCTCCTCTAGCCGGACATCTCTCTAAGCCCGCTGGGGTGAGCCGTAGGCTTCAGACCTCCAGAGGTTACTTCAGGGTTTCCTCACTGGCACTAGCACTGAGACAACGTCCTCTTTCTCTTCAACCCATTACTCGACCCCCCTCATCTGGAGCTCCCTCTCCTAGCAATCACCCTGCACTCCTCCCTTATACTTTAACTCTATCTTATCTAACATCTCTACTAAAACTCATTCTACGATGGCTAACCTGACCACTAGATGGCAGCATTTGGTAACCTGATAGACAGTCCTAGCTTTGCTACATCCAGAACCTATTCTTCTCTAAAAAACACTTAAATACTAACACATGCATATATATTATTCAACAGTACACATATAAGACAGAGCAAATTTACATAATGGAGAAATTGCCCATCTATTACACAAGAACAATACATGGGCCCTTTGCAGCCCAAGAGCTCATAAAAATGCAAAATTGTACTTAATTTGGGGGGTATAAATGGGACTCCTGACCTTTTGGGCCCCTGACCAATGGTATTTCCGCCCCTGAGCCCTGTATAAAACACATACATATGAATTTAACAAGATCAGTTTTTAGGGAGCAGGTGGTAGCAAATTACTACTGTGCTTTTCCAAAAATAAGACACTGTCTTATAGGTTTTTTTTGCCCCCAAAAAAGCGCTAGGGCTTTATTCTTGGAGAAACATGGTTGGGGGTAAGTTTCCCCCCCCAAAAAAAAGCAGATCCCCCTCTCCGAGGAGACTCATACTTACCAGACCATGGATGTCTGCGTGGCTCCCAGGTCCTCCTATGATCTGTGGCGGGCGCTCCCAGCAGGTATGCTGCATGCCGTCCTCCCCTGCTTTTGGCCGACACACTGACATACATCAGATCGGACACACAGACTCATACACATACACACACACACACACACACACACACAATCACTGATCAGATCACCCACACACACACACTCACTAGTCACTCACCACATCCAGCGGTACAGAATGCCTCCGGCCGCAGGGAAAGATGGGAGGAATTTACACATCGCAGGTCCTGTAAGCATCCCATCTGCAGCCACAGGTCCTTGCCTTCCACCGCACTGCGTCTCAGGATTCTGCCGGCCAGAAGAAATCGGTATCGCTGGATGTGACGAGTGTGTGATCTGATGCGTGATTGTGTGTATGCTCTGATGAGTGTGGGTGTGCGATCTGATATGTGTGGGTTTGCAATCCACTGCAGGTCCTCCCGCCTGGCATCTGGTGAGTATGATTGCAGAGTCTTCTCTCTTTTGGGGGTTTCCGTTGTCTATAATGAAGTGTCCTGCAGTATTTTTTAACTATTTTAGCTGCATGCACACTTCATTATTGAACCGCAACTAGGGCTTATTTTCAGGATAAGGATTATATTTAAGCCTTGCTCAGGAAATGCTGAAAATCCCTGCTAGGGCTTATGTGACGCCCTGGACCCCAGGGGTTACAGGTCACAACACTCACCACATACACCCCCACACTAGAAAGGTACCACCAGTCAACCACAAAGACCTGATTGCCTCCCTCAGTGTTAGACAGGCACACCAGGTGGGCGGAGTCAGGCAGAAAGAGACCCCCCCCGAGGAGTCTGCTGGCCTCAGGCAGGAAAACAGTAAACAGACGGTGCAGACAGTCAGTGCAGTGCGGTGGAGGCAGAGAGTTCTGTTAAAACAGTCAGGCAGGCAGGCGGCAGTGGCCGCCTGCAGGAGACCGGGAATACGACCAGCGGAACCGTAAGGGACCGGGACAGGGTAGTGGCCTGCCGGAACCGAACCGGGGAGCTAACTGCATACCGGAGCACCAAGCAGGGTACTCAGACCCCGACTAGGCTATATGCCACCACCATAGTCGATTAACTGATTGCGGTCTGGACCTCACGGGTTCATTCCCACCAAAGTCCCGTTTGAAGGCAACAGCCCAACCCGTCCGGATAGTAGCCACCGCCAGAGGCCAGAGATTCAAGGGCCAGCGTCTGTGGGCAACAGGGGCTCCTACGACACCTATATGCCGGGGAGCGGACTACCAGTGCCCAGGCACAGTGGTCACACTACAAACACAGGTGCAGGAGAAAGGCGGGCATTGCCAACCTGACTAGGGAGCTGCAGCCGGCTGCGGGCCCCGTTCATTCCTCCGTTTGGTTTACCAGTGACTCTGTGTTGTTTAATCGTGAGTACAACAGTGCCATCAGGTACCGCACCGCGCTGCACCGCAACACCGCGCCCTGCACCCCGGCCCACAGCCTGACCGGGCCCCGGGACAAACATTCCCTACCCACGGAGCTGTCAACACCTAGCTGCGCCACTACACCGCTCCCGGGAGTCCCCGTAGCTTCACCGCAGCGGTGGTGTTCACCATCATCACAACCCGTGGGTGGCATCACGAACAATCATCCCAAAACCAAATACCCGCATCCCCCGTGTGTAATGCCAACCCCCCCTTGCAGAGCGACGTGACCCCCGGGCCCGGGAGAGGCTCGAGCCACCACCCGTAGAACGCGAGCACGGATCCGAATGGCTCGGCGGCCGCAGCTGAGGCCGCGGGGTGGTACACTTATTTTTGGGGAAGGTCTTATTTTTGGAAAAACACGGTATACTTCCTTAAAAGGCCTTGCATGTGATGTCAGAGATGTTTGCTAGATAACCCTAGTGGGCTAGCACAGAGTCAGACGGCCATAGGAGAGGGAAGGAAAGCCCAGAATTAGAGCCAGGACAGGTGAGTAACGCCAACATCATTAAAACCGACCTTTATTCATATTCTTGACATATGATCCAAAACAACCAGCGTCGGCCATTTCACGCTATTCAGCGCTTCATACAAGCTTCAGCTTCTCATCTAACAACGTCCCACCCTATTCTAAATAATCTCTATTCATATTAATAATAAAAAAATGCAAACTACAGAGCGCGTTTGAATACTCAAAATAAATTACTACAGAAACCCGATGATCGAAGTACATTTTAATAATGGACTCAGATCATTCCTGTTATTCAGACCTAACAGCCCTTAACCTCAATTTCAGGCTCTATGCGGCTTCTTGCACAATAACGCATTATGTCTGTCACCTCCTGCTGGTAAAGATTCGACACGCAGCAACCTGCAAACCGCATTGCCTGAGGGACGCTGATGAGAAGCTGGCGCATATGTTTAATGAGTCTCGGTGAACCCACACCTGTTTCTAAAGATCTTACGGGCTCACTAAGCTGTTAAAACAGAGCAAATGTTAAAGAAAATGTGATCACATATCACTGTATAGACCATGGAATTGGTTTTACATGTCTTCACATGTTTCACAGAGCAAAGTGAACCCCTCTAAATTTAAGATGGTCACCAACCATTATCTGTGCACAAAATTTACACTGACCACCCCTATGATTGCCTCTTGGCAGTGTGTTACTTAAATGATTGGAGGTCGATTCATTAAAGGGTTAGGCCTGAATTCCAGCGTAAAAGACTTTGAAAAGTCACTACATTTTTGCTCAACATGAAGTTGCACGAAATTTTAGCATCTTTTGACATTTTCACGGCAGTTTGGAGTAGCACCGTGAAAATGGGCTGAGATGAGGAGGAGACGGGGCAGCATAGAGGGTGTAGGTATAACCACCATCCAAATGGACCATTTCTAGCAAGACTCATAAAGGCACATGCCACTGAGAAGATTCACCAAATTCAATATCTGGCGTGCTCCTCCTAATGAATTTGGTGCATCGTACTCCATTGATCCCTTCATTAAGATTGATGTGCGCAATACCCAGTTTAAAGGCAGCCCGTCAGCAGTTTTTTTCCCGTATAAACCGTGGCCACCACCAGTAAGCCCTTATACATATACAACATTCTAAGTCCCAGAGCCAATCTGTATAACATAAAAAAGACCTTTATTATACTCATCTGTGGGGCGGTCCGGTATGATGGACGTCTCTTGGGTTGATCTGGTGCCTCCTCTCTGCTTGCGGTCGCCGTCCTCCTTCCCAGCTCTGTGTTAGATGAGGCATCCTACATCATCCATACAGTGTCCTCTATTGCGCTCCTGCACACATGAACTTCTCTCAGCCCTCCTGAGGGCAGAGCAAAGTACTGTAATGTGCAGGCGCTGGGAAAGGTCAAAGAACATCCGAGCATGCGCACTACAATAGTTTGATCTGCCCTCAGCAGGGCAAACAGAAGTGCACAAGAGCACAATGGAGGACACTGTGTGGCTGATGTAGGACGCGTCATCCACACAAAGTAAGAAGGAGGAACGTGATCGCAAGGACATAGGTGCCGGATCAAGAACAGCTACTCCCATTAGACTTGAGAACCCCACAAATGATATAATAAAATCTGTTCTTATATACAGTATTCTAGATTCTAATATATAAAGCTGAGGGTATGTATGTATATATGTATGTGTCAGTGTGTGTATATCCGCTAAAGGAATTCGCACCGTCGCATTTACAATCACTAAATTTTGCACAGACACCCCATTTGACTTAGGGAACGTCATAGATCCCACGCTTTACAGTAATTCGCCAAAAAACCTGCCTCCATTAAAGTCAATGGAGCTGGGAGCCATAATGCAGCCAGAACTTCAGAAGACTGTTGGCGTGTAAGAATGTGCAGCTATGCCCTTGAATGGAATGTTGATGTGTCACAATGTAGTCAGGGACACTGACAGACACAGACATACAAATAGACAGCGAACATGAGAAGAGACCAAAAGCTTTTAAAGTGCAAAAAGATAAAACGTTTATTTTGACAAAAGTGACAGTTCATTTTAAGTTAAACAATAGATAAAAACAGAGACCATTAGTGTAACAAATTACTCCATATCGTTCCCCTATTCATAGGTGTAAATTATGGTTATATTTGAATCATAGATAAAATCTTAATGATGATACATATAAATAAATATTATGCACCCATGACATCCAAACAAGAGATCATCACAGCACCTCTCCCCTGAAGAAGAAAGAAAATCTATTGAAACGTACGTTGGGCTAGATTGAGGACTTGTTTGAGACTGACCGCTGTTACCATCCTTAGCGGTAAAACTTGCAACAGAAACGCTCTGACCCCTTTTAATTTTCTCCATCCTTCTTGGGATTCCCCTTATATTATCCCCAATGGGCAATATTCAATATGTATTCGTGGCATTACCCTTATGTCACTGACTTGATGTCTTGTTTGGATGTCATTGGTGCATAATATTTATATGTATCATCATTAAGATTTTATGTATGATTCAAATATAACCATAATTTACACCTATGAATAGGGGAACAATATGGAGTAATTTGTTACACTAATGGTCTCTGTTTTTTTCTATTTTTTAACTTAAAATGAACTTTTGTCAAAATAAACTTTATATCTGTTTGCACTTTAAAAGCTTTTGCTCTCTTCTCATGTTCGCAATATAATTATGAGCTTGTGGGGTGGGTGGGCGTCTGATTACAATCAGGCCCCCCACTTTCTTTGTATGGCATTGTGGAGCCTCTCTCTAATACAAAGAGACAGATAGGGAAAGAAACAGATAGGAAAAGAGACAGACAGGGAAAGAGACAGAAAGGGAAAGAAACAGACAAAGACAGATAGGGAAAGAGACAGACAGAGAAAGAGACAGAGACATACAGATAGACAAAGAGACACACAAAACAAAGAGACAGACACAGATAGACACATACAAAGAGACAGACAGGGAAAGAGACAGACAGGGAAAGAGACAGACAGGGTAAAACAGGGAAAGAGACATACAGACAGAAACAGACAGGGAAAGACAGACAGGCAGGGAAAGAGATAGAGAGACAGATAGGGAATGAGATAGAGAGACAGACAGGCAAAGAGAAAGACAGAGACAGCCATACAAAGAGAGAGAGAGAGAGACAGACAGGGAAAAAGACAGATAGACAAAGAGATAGAGACAGAGAGAGAGAGACAGACAGAGATTGGGAGAGAGACAGAGAAACAGAGATAGACAGACAGAGACTGGGAGAGAGACAGAGAGACGGTTACTAACCCGGGCAACGCCGGGTGCTACAAGTACTGTATATAAGAGCTTTCTTGTAGTGGCAGCAGTTTATATGGGAAAAACCTGGTGATAGTTTCATAGTTATAGTTTCATAATTTTTTAAGGTTGAAGGGAGACTCTAAGTCCATCTAGTTCAACCCGTTGCCTGACATGTTGATCCAGAGTAAGGCAAAAAAAAAAAAAAACCAATGTGGCAAACAAGCTCCATTGGGGGAAAAAATTCCTTCCTGACTCCACATCCGGCAGGCAATCAGACTAGTTCCCTGGATCAATACCCTGTCATAAAATCTAATATACATAACTGGTAATATTAAATTTTTGAAGAAAGGCGTCCAGGCTCTGCTTAAATGTTAGTAGTGAATCACTCATTACAACATCATGCGGCAGAGCGTTCCATAGTCTCACTGCTCGTACAGTAAAGAATCCTCGTCTGTGAATATGATTAAACCTTCTTTCCTTAAGACGTAGCGGATGCCCCCGTGTTCCAGTCGCAGGCCTAGGTGTAAAAAGATCTTTGGAAAGGTCTCTGTACTGTCCCCTCATATATTTATACATTGTGATTAGATCCCCCCTAAGCCTTCGTTTTTCCAAACTAAATAACCTCAAGTTTAATAACCTGTCTTGGTATTGCAGCCCACCCATTCCTCTAATAATCTTGGTCGCTCTTCTCTACACCCTCTCCAGTTCAGCTATGTCCTTCTTGTATATCGGTGACCAGAATTGTACACAGTATTCTAAGTGCGGTCGCACTAGTGACTTGTACAGAGGTAGAACTATATGTTTTTCATGAACACTTATACCTCTTTTAATACATCCCATTATTTTATTAGCCCTGGCAGCAGTTGCCTGACACTGTCCACTAAAGTTAAGTTTACCATCCACCCATACACCCAAGTCTTTTTCTGTGTCTGTTTTACCCAGTGTTCTACAATTAAGTACATAATTATAAATTTTATTTCCTCTACCCAAGTGCATGACCTTACATTTATCTACATTAAACTTCAATTGCCACTTCTCAGCCCAATGCTCCAATTTACATAAATCTCCCTGTAATATAAAATTATCCTTCTCTGTATTGATTACCCCGCAGAGTTTAGTATCAGCTGCAAATATTGAAATTCTACTCCGCATGCCCCCAACAAGGTCATTAATAAGTATGTTGAAAAGAAGCGGGCCCAATACTGACCCCTGTGGTGCCCCACTATGAACTGAGACCCAGTCCGAGTACGTACCATTAATAACCACCCTTTGTTTCCTATCACTGAGCCAGTTTTTAACCAAGTTACACATATTTTCCCCTATCCCCATTATTCTCATTTTATGTACCAACCTTTTGTGTGGCACCGTATCAAAAGCTTTTGAAAAGTCCATATACACAACATCCACTGCATTTCCCTGGTCCAGGCTTGAACTTACCTCTTCATAGAAGCTGATCAAATTAGTTTGACAGGATCGATCCCTCATAAACCCATGTTGATACTCTGTCATAAGGTTATTTTTCTTGAGATACTCCAGTATAGCATCTCTCAAGAAACCCTCAAGGATTTTACCAACCGTAGAGGTTAAACTTACTGGCCTATAATTTCCTGGCTCAGATTTTGTCCCCTTTTTGAATATTGGCACCACATTTGCTATGCGCCAGTCCTGCGGTACCGACCCTGTTATTAAGGAATCTGTGAAGATTAAAAATAATGGTCTATCTATCACAGAACTCAATTCATGTAGTACTCTGGGGTGTATGCCATCCGGGCCCGGAGATTTGTCAACCTTAGTGATTTCGAGGCGGCGGCGTACTTCCTGCTGGGTTAAGCAGGTAATACTCAAGGGTGAATTTATGGCATCACTGGTCATGTCATCTGCCATGGCATTTTCTTGTATAAAAACCGTAGAAAAAAATTCATTCAGCAGGTTGGCTTTACCCTCATCCCCTTCCACCATTTCACCAAGACTATTTTTAAGGGGGCCCACATTATCGCTTTTCAGTTTTTTACTGTTTATGTAGTTAAAGAATATTTTAGGATTATTTTTATTTTCTCTCGCAATGAGTCTCTCTGTCTCAAACTTAGCTAAGTTAATTTGCTTTTTACATATTTTATTTAATTTTCTATAATTATATAATGCCTCATCACTACCTACCCTCTTTAATTCTTTTAAGGCTTCCCTTAAATACCGTAAATCAGCCCCAGTGTTTTGTTCATCAGCTAGTGTTTTGTTATGTTTTACATAATCTCTGCCTTTAATCATCATATCCCTTAAATTAGCACATGTTATAAGTGATGTTATAGATTTTTAGAGCAACTCCAGCATCTAATGTGTCACTTTTTTTTCCTGATAACAGATCTAATAGTATATTCCAGAAAACAAGAGGGCATACCGATACCTTTTATCTTTCTTTTCTCTATATCTTAGGATCGATGAACATTTTTTATTTTCTTCTTTCTCTGTTTTAATCTTGAGTTCAATTCTCCAGCTTGTGAAGCAAATTCCTAATTTTTATCGTTAATATGCTGCGATCTGAAAAACAGCCCATATGGCAAGGAATTCTTTATGTGACACGGATCATAGCTGTCATATATTAAAAAAATAATAATTGCAGACGATTTGCAAAAGCTCTAGTGGGAATTGTGACATTAACTATATTAATTTCCACATCTGGAACACAATTTTTTTGTATTATTTATTTAATTTGCTGGTCAAATGCATGTTCATATGATTACTATTCACATAAGATATGGAAACTGCACCTCTATGTCTGTCCCGATGATAAATACATTGGCAAAATATCAGTAATAATTTAAAATAATTTACAAATTAATTAGTCAAATTCTAAATCATGCAGTATTCAAAATCGAATATAAAAACAGTTGGGAAAATGGGGCCACCAGGGACCCCATTGTGGTCCCCATTTTTTTGGGTGAACCAATGATTATCAAATAGAAAAGAATTGTGGCTCAATAGAAAATCTAGTGATTCACAAATCCTCGAATGCACCATATTCCACACTGGACAATTAACATATGATGGTCTGCATACCTGTATGTGGGTGATATGGCTCTCAATATTGATAGTAGCCAATGAATAGCCAATGAATAGTCTGACTACCACTCACAATCAGACAAGATTTTTAGTAAACCTACTATATTTCAAAATAAGAAGGAATTGTAACCCTAAGGGAATCTCTAATCAGCATCTTGATATACCACACCTGTGAGGTGGATGGATTATCTCAGCAATGGAGAAATGCTCAGTAACACACATTTTTTCTCATGAACCCTATTTTTGCAGATTCTCTCATATTGTCTGAAATTCTGGACCTAAAGGATGATATATTTTACCCTTAGGAACAGTATCCCCAAAGGAAAAGTGTTCTCTAATATAAAATAAAATATCCCCTTTGTGCCCAAATTTCAGTAGTATTATCCACATATTATGTCCCCACAGAGGTGTAATATCCTTCTTTGTGGCCATTATATAGTAGTCATATGTCTCTTTGCTGTCCCATAAGTTAAAAAGGCCTCCTCATGTGGCTCCACAGATTAATAATTTCCCCCATTGTGGCCATCATACCATAATATTATCTTCCTATGTGTCCCTCATACTTTAATAATGCCCTCAATGTAGCCCTCCTACATTAATAATGTCTCCTATGTCGCCCCATACATTAATAATGTCCCTCTATGTGGCCACAATACATTAATAATGTCCTTCTATGTGATCCCCATACATTGATAGCATCGTCCTATGTGTCCGCCCATATAGTAATTAGTGGCATAACTAGAGTCCGATGTGCCCCGGTGCAAAAGTTGGACTTTGACCCCACCTGCATTTTGGTCAGATGTATGGGCCCCTGTAGCGCTTTAAATCCTTTTAAGACATATGTGGTCCCTCCCCAAATGTAATAATGTTGCCCATCCTGTACTAAAGTCCCCCATTCTGAACTCCTTCCTGATATAATGTCCTACATCCAGGGCCGCTTCTGGTAATAAATATACTATGCAGAGGTGGTTTCTGCACCAAACCGTGCAATACCTTGTCACCAGATTTATAGGTCAGCTTCAGTTCTCCTTATGGAAACAATGATCATGGGTGCACGTAGACAAGGGAAGAGAAAATCCAAACCGATGTCCAGAAAGCAGAAATCTACGGCAAACACCATCCAATATTCCAAAGTGCTTTATTCCATCATCATGTGCAGTAAAAGTAGCGGGGAGAGAGACAAATGCAGGCTCCCTAATGGACGACGGCTGTTTCGCACATCCTTGTGCTTCAACAGGTGCTTCAACGGGCTTCTGATAATAATGTCCCCATCCTAGTCCCTTGCAGTAATAATCTTAAACATCCCGTGTCCCTTCTGGCAAGAATGTTCCCCATCCTCGGCCCCTTCCTGGTAGAATGTCCCTGACCATGGCCCCATTCCGGTATTAATATCCCCCATCTTGGTGTAATAATATCCCCATCCTATGTCCCTTCCAGTAATATATGTCCCCCATCCTAGGTCCCTTCCAGTGATAATATGCTCCATCCTGGAATAATGTCCATTAGTAAGAGTTGAAGACTGTAGCTGTTGTGTTCCTGCCCCTGGAGACCCAAATGTGTTCCAGTGTAATGTATCGTGTAACCTGTGATAAGTAATGTTGATAATGTGTAATGTGAAGTATGGCATAGCACTTGTGTAGGAACTTACCAGACCATAGGGTAAGCAACAGTTCAGGGTTGGGACTACCTCACAGTGGGAGTGGTTAGTTGACAGGGTAAGAGATGTTTTATTCTAGAAGAGTTAGTTTTGAGAGAGAGTGAAGATCTAGTGAGCGACAGTTACGGGGTTGCATACAGTAAGTGGCTTGTGGCAGTGTCGGGAAGAAAAGAGACTGGAAACGCGATAGCATGAACCTTGAGAGTTTACTGAGACACAGAGTGCAAAACAGAGTTGAAATGAGAGTCTGATCTGCGAACGGAATGGCCCCAGACAACTGGAACCAGAGGAAAATTGGCCAGGATAATTAGCCGCCAAGGTAAGGTTTATCCTAACTGGCATGTGACTGAAGTTGGCTAATCCGAGCGGATTATCCCCAAGTGTCTGAGTGCAAGGCTCTACTCTGACCATGCTGATAGGACTCCTGATCCTCACCCTTGTAAGGAGTCTGGACGTGGAGTTGCTGCAGGGGAAAGTGACCATACATTAATGCTAAAGATCTAAGAAACCCAGTCAGAACTAAAACTGTGTCTGAATATGCCTTGTAGAACTGTAATGTGCTGGAAGAGATGTGGCCGCTATCTGAAGTGTTAAGTTGTTGCAGAGAATGAATTGTTAAGTAAAGTGTTGTTGTTTGAAATTAACTGTTGGTCTCCTTGTGAGTATGAGTCGTCATTGGGTCCTGGGCAGCCAACGTTAGTGGCAGTATGCGACCTGCACAGGTTCACAGTCCACACAACACAAGTCCACACACCCAACCAGGACCAGCTTTATCCATGTAGCCATGTAGCATGCTTGAGTATCTGGAGTCAATGCCTCACCTATGACTACTGCCCTGCGACACTCTAAACAGCCTTTTGGGCCTCTTCCTGGTATAATGTCCCGCTTCCTAGGCCCATCTTGTAATAATGTTTCTGTGACGCCCTGGCAAAACCAGGTAGTCAGAAATAGGCCCCTGCATAACACCTTCCCTCATTAGGAAACACACAGCCAACCATTAAACCCTAGTCACCCCCTTTGGGACAGATAGACACACCAGTGGGCGTGGCCAGGCAGTTGGTGCATGCCCACCCAGGGGTCCTGACAGCCCAGGGTGGCAAAACCAGCAGTAATCTGTGAAGATCAGTTCAGAGGAGTGGAGAGTGAGGTCAGGCCTGAAGCAAACTGACAGGTATCAGGGTAGGAGCCCTGGTGCCACTGGCTAGGAGGCAGACGGTGGTCTCCGTCAGTAGGAGACGGGAAGACAGCTCGGTGAAACCGAGGTGGACCGGGACAGGGTTGTAGCCCGCCGATACCGACACGGGGAACCGACCCAGAAACTGTAGCACAAAGGGGGGTACTCGGACCCTGAAGCCAGAAGCCAGAATCGACTGGAGCTGGTTAATTAACCGATTGAGGCTAGGACTAGAGGTTCTGTCCCACCCAAAGTCCCTCATAGAAGACAACTGCCCACCAATTAGGGATAAGAGGTCACCACCAAGGCCCATAGATCCCACGGGCCAGCGTCTGCAGGCACGGCTCCTTAGGCCACATCCAGCCGGGAGTGGACTGCTACATTTCACACTAGGAAATCATTTCTACTTAAAGCAGTGCAAGACAAGGATAGAGACCACCAGTCTGGTGGGGGTCCAGAACGCAACTGGCCGCGACACCGGCCACCACCACCTTGGTTTACCAGAGACTTGTGTGTGTTTCTAACAGTGAGTACACCAGCACCCACTTCTGCCGCCATCCCCTGCACGCGCAAACCGGGTCCCGGGGCCACCATCCCTGCCCACGGAGGGGTTAACAACTCGCTGCACAACATCTCCCCCGGGTGCCCCGTCACAGCAGCGGTGGTGTCCTACCTCACCTCACACCGTGGGTGGTGTCACAAACTCAATACGGCCCAGTCCGTACATATACGACCCCCCATTTATTCGGCGTGTCCGTGAGACCCCTGGGTCCGGAGACCCTTGAGCCACCTTCCCTGAAGGCTCGGACCCGAGCAGCGTTGGCTGCTGGCACGGGGGCGGCACACCCCAAAACCTGGCATCACGAACAGGATACTTACCCATCCACTTACCTTGAGGAAGTGCGCCTTGTATTGGACAATCAGCGGTGATCGGTTGCAAATTTTCCAGAAGTCGCCATTTTCGTCGCCATTTTGGCGCGAAAAACTACAGCCCAGCATCTTCTTCCCCGCAAAAAGGGCGCGAAAGCCGAAGCCCCGCCCCCTGGGAACGCGGCCGGAAAGCGAGGCTGGAAGTCGCAAAACGAAACTTACAAGCCTGAAAGGGGAGTGCCAGCAAAAGACCAAGGGGGAAGACGGAGCGGCATGTAACTAGCACTGTGAAGTGCAGGGACGCCAGGACTCTGCAGAAACCCGTTCCTGGACACCAATGCGGCAGGATGTGTCGGAGGATCCAGGCCCAAGCCCACTTCATGCTGGCGAAGCGGACGTCGGAGATGAAGGACCTGGCTACAGCTGTCCGGGTGCGCAAAGTGATGATGATCTCGGAGGAGTGGGTAAGCAGTGACCCACGCCCCTATGTTCCCCAGGGACCGGCCGTTCCGGCTGAGGGGCCTGGCCTGCTCTCATCCGCCACGCCGTTTCCCTCGTTGCCCGTGTCCGCAGCCAACGCCCTGACAAACCCGCGGCCCCAGTCCGTGGCAGCGGAGCACGTACCATCTACGGAGGAGGGCCCAGCTGCTGGGCCCTCAGGCCTTACCGTCACCATTGCTCTGACACCGCTGACGACATCCCATCCGGCCCGAGCCTGGCCGCACCAGTGATGACGACGGCTCCGGCAGTCTGCCCGGCCGCAACGGAGGCAGCACCCGCTACTCCCACGTACCTCGTCCCAGCTGAAGACCAGCGGCAAGGTGCTTGTGGAAAGGAGGTGCAGGCTGTTGAGCATGGGGTCCCACGGCAGTATGTGAGGCCGGTCGTAGCCGGCGCCGAGGGTTCCCCAAGAAGTCTGGCTCCTGAGCAGGAGGATAAAGCGGATGTGCATACCCGCATCTATATGGAGAAAGATCTTCACCAGATTAAGGAAGAGTATTAGGTAGCGGTTCCCAGCAGACTCCTACATTTCACACTAGGAAGTCATTTCTACTTAAAGCAGTGCAGGACAAGGATAGAGACCACCAGCCGGGTGGGGGACCAAAACGCAACCAGCCGCGGCACCGGCCACCACCACCTTGATTTACCAGAGACTTGTGTGTGTTTCTAACAGTGAGTAAACTAGCACCCCCTGCGGCCACCATCCCCTGCACGTGCCAACCGGGTCTCGGTGCTATCATCCCTGCCCACGGAGGGGTTAACAACTCACTGCACAACATCTCCCCCGGGTGCCCCGTCACAGCAGCGGTGGTGTCCTACCTCACCACACACCGTGGGTGGCGTCAAGAACTCAATACGGCCCAGTCCGTACATATACAACCCCCCATTTATTCGGCGTGTCCGCGAGACCCCTGGGTCCGGAGACCCTTGAGCCACCTTCCCTGAAGGCTCCGACCCGAGTAGCACTGGCTGCTGGCACGGGGGCAGCACATTTCCTGTTCTTGTTATCCTCGAACACAAAAAAAGATTCTTCTCATCTTTCCCTGCTCCCATGACATGGTATTCTCTTTTATAGCCGATGCAGAGGCCAGCAGCTGACTTCAACGTGTTTGCTATGGGCGAGGAATGACATCGATGCTATGAGGCACCTGTGACTGGCATGCCGATGTCAGCTACTGGTCTCTGATTGTCTGGCAGCATATATTGCGGTGCAGGGACCCAGTGGTTCTCTGCGCTGCAATTTATTTAAGCTGAATGTGTATCCTTGGATAGAATATCCAAAACAAAATCCAGAAAATCACCTTGTATAAATTATATAAATTAATTTGCATTTTGTAGAGAGAAATAAATATTTAACCCTTCTGGCAAACAAGGCTTAATACTTGGTGGCAAAACCCTTGTTGGCAAGGACAGCAGTCAGACTTTTTTTGTAGTTGTTGATGAGGTTTGCGAGGAGGAATTTTGGTCCACTCCTCTTTGCAAATCACCTCTAAATCATTATGATTTTCAGGCTGTCGCCTTGGAACTCGGAACTTCAGCTCCCTTCATAAGTTTTCTATGTGATTAAGGTCTGGTGACTGGCTAGGCCACTCCATAACCTTAATGTGCTTCTTTTTGAGCCACTCCTTTGTTGCCTTGACTGTATCTTTTGGGTCATTGTAATGCTGGAAGACCCAGCCACGACACATTTTTAATGTCCTTGCGGAGGGAAGGAGGTTGTCACTCAGGATTTTTCGGTACATGGCTCCATCCATTTTCCTACTTATGCAGTGAAGTAGTCCTGTGCCCTTTGCAGAGAAACACCCCCAAAACATAATGTTTTCACCTCCATGCTTGACAGTGGGGACGGTATTCTTTGGGTCCTAGGCAGCATTTCTCTTCCTCCAAACATGGCGAGTTGAGTTAAGACCAAAGAGCTCAATTTTCATCTCATCCGACCACAGTACCTTCTCCCAATCACTCTCAGAGTCACCCAGGTGTTTATTGGCAAATTTCAGATGGGCTTGCACATGTGCCTTCTTGACCAGTGGGACTTTCCGGGCACTGCAGGATTTTAAGCCATTACGGCGTAATGTGTTACCAATAGTTTTCTTGGTGACAGTGGTCCCAGCTGCCTTGAGATCATTAACAAATTCCCCCTGCGTAGTTGTAGGCTGATCTCTCACCTTCCTCGTGATCATGGATACCCCACAAGGTGAGATTTTGAATGGTGTTACTATTGCACCAACAGTTGTCTCCTTCTCACCCTGTGTCTTACTTATGGTTTATAGCCCATTCCAGCCTTGTGCAGGTCTATGATCTTGTACCTAACATTCTTAGAAAGCCCTTTGGTCTTGCCCATGTTGTAGAGTTTAGAGTCTGACTAATTAATTGAGTCTGTGGACAGGAGTCTTTTATATGGTGGACAATTTAAAGGCCCTGTTACACATAGCGATGTCATTAGCGAGATTGCTGAAATGTCACAGGTTTTGTGATGCAGCAGCGACCTCGCTAGCGATCTCGCTACGTGTAACACATAGCAGCTACTGTCCCTTCGCTGTGATATCGCCGATCGTATCTGAACGTCCTAGTTCATTTTTTGATCGTTGCTATCCAATTGGGCAGCATGCATCGATGTGTTTGACACCATAACAGTGACGAGCAACCTCGTTGGCACGTCTGGGTGGAAACACTACGCCTCTATCAAGGTCTGAGTCGTCAGAATAGCTGCTGTGTGACAGGGTCCCAACGACCGCCGAGGTCGTTATACGGATCGCCGTATTGTTTCTGCGTCGTTAATTAGATCTGCCTGTTTGCCAGCTCACTAGCATCCATGTAGCGACGTACCAGTGATCCTGACCAGGACGTATCGTTGTCGGGATTGCTGGAACGTCGCTATGTGTAACGGGACCCTAAGACAGCTGTCTTTAATGCAGGTAACGAGTTGATTAGGAGTGTCTAAGTGGTCTGTAGGAGCCAGAACTCTTAATGGTTGGTAGGGGATCAAATACTTATTTCTCTCTGCAAGATGCAATTAAATTTATATAATTTATACAATGTGATTTTATGGATTTTATTTTGGATATTCTACCTCTCACTGTTACAATTAACCTACCCTTAAAATTATAGACTGTTCATGTCTTTGTCAATGGGCAAACGTACAAAATCAGCAAGAGATGAAAAAATTATTTCCTGCACTGTATTTAAGCACCAAATACAGGCCAAATATATTAACTGTGTAAAGTATTCTCTCTTTTACAGAAAATGTCCCCGGCATCCCAATTGATGAGGCAACTTTAATATCCCCTTTTCGGACATCTTAGATAGGCTTTCAGTGGGGGAATCCCTACCTTCCGCATATGTGTCACGCTGGTTTGCTGAGTTTAGGAAATTAACTCTCTTTTTGATCTTTGGAGAATAGATCATCCTAAAGAAAAAGAATTACTCCTTTTAATTCCTCCGCATCTAGTGGCCCCTAGCTATAGGAACCAGATGACAGAACTCTAACATCCATGACCCTTAATCGTCAAGGTTGCTGATGACTTCTACTCATGCAGGACTTTAGTAGACAGGCCCCTAAACTGTCAATGTACCAGGTTAATCTCAAATGGCATGGTAACGTAGTCAGCAGACTGAGCGTTTTCTTGATAAATGTCCAGGAGTGTAAAGCTACACTCTGGTCATTATAGGACACCTAAGGAGACTGGATGTGGAACTGTAGGAAAGGAAGGTGACCGTCACGGTGTGCACTATAACGCTACACTGGGACTCACCAGCCCATTTAGATCGGACGCAATCCAAAGGAAAGCTGAACTGTGTCTCATATTATTGTGCAAAACTGTAATGTGCTGGAAAATATGTGCCCGCTATCTGGAACACAAATCTGACAATGAAATTGAACTGTCCAGTAAAGAGTTATGGTCTACTTGCTTGTTTCATCCAGTCCTGGCCAGCTGACGCCAGTGGCCTACAGGGTTCCCAGCCCACAATGCCAAAGTCCACACACCTAGCAGGACTAGGTGTTCCATGTAGCATGAAGGGGCATCTGGAGTCAATCCCTCGCCCTTGACTACCGAACTGAACCACTGTACATAAGGTAGAGAACCTCTTAATTGCTTTAATTATAGGTCAATAGCCCTTCTCTAAATGATCAGAAGATATTTACTCGTCTTCTGGCCAATAGACTTAATGTTTGGCTACCACAATTAATTCACAAGGATCAGGTGGGTTTTGCCCCTTTCGTCAGGAGGGTTGTGGACCTGATATATGTGATAAACAGAAATAAAATCCAAGACCTTCTCTTGAGGCTGGACGCAGAGAGGCTTTTGACCACCTCAACTGTTCATTTATGTTTGAGGCAGTCAAGGCTTTTGGAATATCAGGCTCCTTTCTTATGGTCTCGAGGGCTTTATATACATCCCTTACGGCTTCCATAAAACTTCCCTATCACATTTCTCCTATGTTTAAAATATCAAACAGGATAAGACAGGGGTCCCCATTATCACCATTGTTGTTCCCTTTGTGGCAGTGTTGATTTGTCAAAACTCCAATATCTGAGGGGTGGAAATTAAAGATAAGATTTTTAAAATTCCTCTACTTGTAGATGATTATCTGTTAACCCTTCATATCACACTACCCAATCTTAAGTTAGCCTTGATGGAATATGGGCAATTGTCGGTTTGTAAGGTTATGCCTTAAAGACAGAGGTGCTTCCATTGAATATCCCCCTGATTAGTGGACCCATTGAAATTCGGTTTGTCGGGTACAGTTGGACTTTAGATAAAATTTAGTTTGAGACCCGGACATGACCGGAACCTCTTTGGAAGTCACTGATTGGGCAATTCCGGTCTCTGCCCACATACAGCCAGCCATAGACAAAGTATTGCCGAAGGAGGGAGAATGGGATTTTTCTTTTTTTACTGTACACTCTACATCTGATAACGCTGATTTTACCCCCACTGCGAGCCGTTCAAACACTGCAAGCGGCTCACACTGGGCCGATCACCGAGAGCACCTGAGCACAGCGATACTTGCTGGAGTGGTCAGCTCTAGAAAACTGTTTTTTTTTTAAAGTCCGTGTTCAGTCCAAAAAACGAACTTTATTGTTCGGGTTCACTCGTCTCTACCCCGATATGTTGGATTATCTTTAAAAAAATGTAAAATTTCATTGCAAATCAGAGGCAATCAGATACCTAGTTTCCTATAAAACTTTGTACTCTTGCAATTTTCACTCTCTCTTTGGGGACCCGAAGAATTTATTGCTTAAATGGAAATTTCTCTCGGTCTCTCTTTTGGGTCGCATTGCAGCAGTAAAAATGTCCCTCCTTGCTAAACTAATGTATTACTTTGAAACCCTTCCTGTTAAGATCCCTATGGGTGAGCTTAAATCCCTCCAAGCTAGTATAATGAAATTCATCTGGAATGATCGGCATCATAGAATCTCAAAGCAAATTCTCACCGCTCACAAACAGCAGGGCAGCCTGTTAGTTGCAGATGTCAAAAAATATTGCTGGACTGCATCTTAGAAGAATCCCATCCTGGGCCTCATTATGGGAATCCAATAAGAGGACAGAGATTGAGAAGTTGTGGCTGGTTGACATACACCCAAATTCCTTTTGATAGTGTGATCGACCCTTTACGTTAACGACTCCTCGTCTGGATCCTAATCAGTTTACCAGAAACATCTGGCTTTCCTGTATGACGTTTGGCCATGCATACCCAAAATCAGCTATGATTTCTTTCATTTCTCAACACTTAATTGCAAATAGCGTAGAACCTTCGATGGTTCATCCATGGATCTCAGCTAGATTGTTTAGATTTGCTGACACATTGGAAATTCACTAGTTTGGTTATATTAAATCCAACTTTTCCGTATCCAATTGGGAATTTTTCATACAGATTAAACACAAGTGTCTCTCAACTAATTGAGTTTGGAAAGTTATGCTGGAGAGGTCCATGTACTAAAGCAGGGGTGGGGAACCTTTTTTCTGTCGGGGGCCATTTGGAAATTTCTACCAACCTTCGGGGGCCACACAAAATTATCAATGTTTAAATGACCCTGCTATATTGGGTGAAGCAATTAATTAACTGGGGGCATGGGGCTGGGGGCACAGACACCACACGCGGGGCTGGGGGCACAGACACCACACGCGGGGCTGGGGGCACAGACACCACACGCGGGGCTGGGGGCACAGACACCACACGCGGGGCTGGGGGCACAGACACCACACGCGGGGCTGGGGGCACAGACACCACACGCGGGGCTGGGGGCACAGACACCACACGCGGGGCTGGGGGCACAGACATCACTGTGGGGAAGGCACAGACATCACTGTGGGGAAGGCACAGACATCACTGTGGGGAAGGCACAGACATCACTGTGGGGAAGGCACAGACATCACTGTGGGGAAGGCACAGACATCACTGTGGGGAAGGCACAGACATCACTGTGGGGAAGGCACAGACATCACTGTGGGGAAGGCACAGACATCACTGTGGGGAAGGCACAGACATCACTGTGGGGAAGGCACAGACATCACTGTGGGGAAGGCACAGACATCACTGTGGGGAGGCACAGACATCACTGTGGGGAGGCACAGACATCACTGTGGGGAGGCACAGACATCACTGTGGGGAGGCACAGACATCACTGTGGGGAGGCACAGACATCACTGTGGGGAGGCACAGACATCACTGTGGGGAAGGCACAGACATCACTGTGGGGAAGGCACAGACATCACTAGGGGGAGGCACAGACATCACTGGGGGGAGGCACAGACATCACTGTGGGGAGGCACAGACATCACTGGGGGGAGGCACAGACATCACTGGGGGGAGGCACAGACATCACTGGGGGGAGGCACAGACATCACTGGGGGGAGGCACAGACATCACTGGGGGGAGGCACAGACATCACTGGGGGGAGGCACAGGCATCACTGGGGGGGAGGCACAGACATCACTGGGGGGGAGGCACAGACATCACTGGGGGGGAGGCACAGACATCACTGTGGGGAAGGCACAGACATCACTGTGGGGAAGGCACAGACATCACTGAGGGGAAGGCACAGACATCACTGACGGGAAGGCACAGACATCACTGAGGGGAGGCACAGACATCACTGAGCGGAGGCACAGACATCACTGGGGGGGAGGCACAGACATCACTGGGGGGGAGGCACAGACATCACTGTGGGGAAGGCACAGACATCACTGAGGGGAAGGCACAGACATCACTGAGGGGAGGCACAGACATCACTGAGGGGAGGCACAGACATCACTGTGGGGAGGCACAGACATCACTGGGGGGGAGGCACAGACATCACTGGGGGGGAGGCACAGACATCACTGGGGGGAGGCACAGACATCACTGGGGGGGAAGCACAGACATCACTGGGGGGGAGGCACAGACATCACTGGGGGGGAGGCACAGACATCACTGGGGGGAGGCACAGACATCACTGGGGGGGAGGCACAGACATCACTGGGGGGGAGGCACAGACATCACTGGGGGGGAGGCACAGACATCACTGGGGGGGAGGCACAGACATCACTGGGGGGGAGGCACAGACATCACTGGGGGGGAGGCACAGACATCACTGGGGGGGAGGCACAGACATCACTGGGGGGGAGGCACAGACATCACTGGGGGGAGGCACAGACATCACTGGGGGGGAGGCACAGACATCACTGGGGGGGAGGCACAGACATCACTGGGGGGGAGGCACAGACATCACTGGGGGGGAGGCACAGACATCACTGGGGGGGAGGCACAGACATCACTGGGGGGGAGGCACAGACATCACTGGGGGGGAGGCACAGACATCACTGGGGGGGGCTGCACAGACATCACTGGGGGGGCTGCACAGACATCACTGGGGGGGCTGCACAGACATCACTGGGGGGCCTGCACACACGACTGGGGGGGCTGTACACACGACTGGGGGGCCTGCACACAGGACTGGGGGGGTGCACACAGGACTGGGGGGGTGCACACAGGACTGGGGGGGTGCACACAGGACTGGGGGGGTGCACACAGGACTGAGGGGGTGCACACAGGACTGAGGAGGTGCACACAGGACTGAGGGGGTGCACACAGGACTGGGTGATGGGCTGCACATAGGATTGTGTGGGGGTGCACACAGGGCATTGGGGGGCTGCACACAGGACTGGGGGATGGGTGCACACAGGACTGGGGGGGCTGCACACAGGACTGGGGGGGCTGCACACAGGACTGGGGGGGCTGCACACAGGACTGGGGGGGCTGCACACAGGACTGGGGGGGCTGCACACAGGACTGGGGGGGCTGCACACAGGACTGGGGGGGTGCACACAGGACTGGGGGGGTGCACACAGGACTGGGGGGGTGCACACAGGACTGGGGGGGTGCACACAGGACTGAGGGGTGCACACAGGACTGAGGGGGTGCACACAGGACTGGGGGGTGCACACAGGACTGGGTGATGGGCTGCACATAGGATTGTGTGGGGGTGCACACAGGACATTGGGGGGCTGCACACAGGACTGGGGGAGGGGTGCACACAGGATTGGGGGGGTGCAAACAGGACTACTGGGTGATGGGCTGCACACAGGACATTGGGGGGGCTGCACACAGGACTGGGGGAGGGGTGCACACAGGACATTGGGGGCCACACTTCGCTGAGAGTTTCATGCAACTCTGGGGGAGAGGGTTTACAGAACTGGTGTGGGGAGGCACAAAGCATTGGGCAGGGCATATAGCAGCAGGGGGTCGGCGCTGGACTCACAGCAGCATTGCACTCACATCACCGGAGTGCAGGAGCCGGACACACAGCATCAGAAGGAGAAGGCAGGCACTGATCTCCGGAGGGCAGGGGGCGGACACACAAGGCAGGAAGCTGTGAGGCTGCTGTAGACCCGCCCACAATTGGCACTGGCCGACGGAAGAACACATTGCAGCACAAACAGCAATGTGTGGATTTAAAGGGCCGGCGGCAGCAAGACCGCGGTGACAGCACCAGCACTGCCTCCCCCGGGAATCTGCCCGGGGGCCACATAAAAGGTCATGGCGGGCCGCATGCGGCCCGCGGGCCGGAGGTTCCCCACCCCTGTACTAAAGGCTTGATCTCTGAGATCTATAAGATGATAAATCTCCCATAGGCAGATCTACCAATAAAGCATTCCTATATTGTTAAATGGGAGTCCATTTTGGGGAAGGAACTGTTGCCTTTTACTTGACAGACTATCTGAAACAAGGCAGCTAAAGCTTCAATATGCACTTTGTATAAGGAGAATCAATATAGAATTTGGATCTTCTGGTACCATACCCCAGAACTCCTTCCCAAACGTAACCCCCAGTTTCCGGATCTCTGTTGGCGCTGTTGATCCCAGTCAGGAACATTGTTTTATATCTCTTGGTCTTGCCCCAAGCTAGGTAGACCAAAAGATATGAAACA
This sequence comes from Anomaloglossus baeobatrachus, assembly GCF_048569485.1. Lineage (NCBI taxonomy): Eukaryota > Metazoa > Chordata > Amphibia > Anura > Aromobatidae > Anomaloglossus > Anomaloglossus baeobatrachus. The sequence goes on along the minus strand of NC_134357.1, from coordinate 459,824,612 downwards.
ATGTTCTTGTCTGGAATCCACAGCGCCAACAGAGATCCGGAAATTGGGCTTTAACTTTGGGATGGAGTTCTGGTTAGGTCGGGTCTTTAATGCAGATCCTTTGGATGCCTTGATCTACAAGTGCACCTTAATAAATTGGAATATCATCAAAAAGTTAATTTATTTCAGTAATTCAATACAAAAAGGGAAACTCATATATTATATAGAAGCGTCTTACTTGGGCTAAGGAGAAAATAACTGGACTGTAGCTCAGTGGTCCTAGGTGTTGTTTTCAGATGAAAGTAAATTTTGCATTTCATTTGGAAATCAAGGTCCCAGAGTCTTAAGGAAGAGTGGAGAGGCCACAATCCAAGCTACTTAAGGTCTATTGTGAAGTTTCCACAATCAGTGATGGTTTGGGAAGCCATGTCATCTGCTGGTGTAGGTCCACTGTGTTTTATCAGGTCCAAAGTCAGCGCAGCCGTCTACCTGGAAATTTTAAAGCATTTCATGCTTCCCGCTGCCGACAAGCTTTTTGGAGTTGGAAATTTCATTTTCCAGCAGGACTTGGCTCCTGTCCACACTGCCAAAAGTACCAATACCTGGTTTAATAACCACAGTATCACTGTACTTGATTGGCCAGCAAACTCGCCTGACCTAAATTCCATAGAGAATCTATGGGGTATTGTCAAGAGAAAGATGAGAGACACTGGACCCAACAATACAGACGAGCTGAAGGCTGCTATCAAAGCAACCTGGGAATCCATAACACCTCAGCAGTGCCACAGGCTGATCGCCTCCATGCCACGCCGCATTGATGCCATAATTCATGCAAAAGGAGCCCCGACCAAGCATTGAGTGCATTTACTGTATAGACTTGTCAGTACGCCATCATTTCTGAGGTTAAAATAATTTTTTCAGTTGGTCTTATATAATATTCTAATTTTCTGAGATAATGAGTTTTGGGTTTTCATTGGCTGTAAGCCATAATCATCAACATTAAGAGAAATAAACACTTGAAATACTGTAGATCCCTCTGTCTGTAATGACTCTATATAATATACTGTATGTGTTTCCCTTTTTATATTGAATTACTGAAATATATTAACTTTATATAGAGAAAAATAATAGTCCTTCAATATCGGCTGAAAAATGCTGCTCTGCGGTGCTGCTGATGCAATCAGGATTATGACTTTTGATTAGCAGAGAAAAAACAAAAAAACATCAGGCACTCACCAGAGCTTGCTTGTGCAGGTTTTTGATTTATTGAATCATTCGGGCTTACATGTGCATAAGGGCTGGTGGTGAGGGAAAGGACGCTAGGCACGTCCAGACCTGAACCAGACGGGTGCGAAACGGCCGTCGTCGTTGGACGTGCCTAGCGTCCTCTCCCTCCCCACCAGCCCTTATGCACATGTAAGCCCGAATGATTCAATAAATCAAAAACCTGCACAAGCAAGCACTGGTGAGTGCCTGATGTTTTTTTGTTTTTTCTCTGCTACTCAAATGTCATAATCCTGATTGCATCAGCGGCACCGCAGAGCAGCATTTTTCAGCCGATATTGAAGGACTCATTATTTTTCTCTATATTTGGTGCGGATCAGTGCCCTGGATACTCTTCCTTACACAACATCTGAGAGTTATGTAGAGAAGGAACAAAGTCTTTCTAACACAGATGATTTCGAGAGCGAGATGTTTTACAGTTGTGAGGATCACTGTACATCAGTAGTGTGTCACCCCATGCTCGGCAGCCGAGCCACTCGGGTCCGGACCTTCAGTGGGTGGCTCGAGGGTCTCCGGACCCGGGGGTTCTGCTGTCATTCCGATCAAAAAAGGTTTGGCGGTGTGGTGACGTAGGTGTATGGCCGGGGCCATGTTTAAGTTTGTGACGCCACCCACGGGATGTGGTAAAGGTGGACACCACCGCTGCAGTTACGGGGCACCCGGGGGGAGATGTTGCGCAGCAGGTTGTTAACCCGTCCGTGGGTAGGGATGATGGCCCGGGGACCCGTTGGGGGGAGAGTTGGGTGGTGCAGGGAGATGGGCGGCCGGATGGCACTGATGTACTCACTATTAGTAAACACACGAGTCTCTGGTAAACCAAGGTGATGGTGGTCGGTGCCGGCAGCCGGCTGCAGTCTAGTCCCCCACCCGGTTGGTGGTCTCTGCCTTTCTCCTGCACCTGTTTTGTGATGGTGGACTACCTGCGCTTGCAACTTCAGGAGTCCGCTCCCCGGCTTGTTGTTGCCTGAGGAACCCTTTGCCCGCAGACGCTGGCCCGTGGGATCTCTCTGCCGTGGCTGTGGCTTTCTATCCCCCTCATAGGGCTGTTGCCTTCAGTCGGGACTTTGGGTGGGACAGGACCTATAGTCTTGGCCGCAATCAGTTAATTAGCTACCCTCCAGTAGCTTCTGGACCTAGCTTCGGGGTCTGAGTACCCCTTTAGTGCTCCGGTTTACGAGTCGGTTCCCCGGGTCGGTACCGGCGAGCCACTGCCCTGTCCCTGTCCACCACGGTTCCACCGAGCCGTCTTCCCAACTCCTGCAGACACAGGCCTCCGTCTGCCTCCTAGCCAAAGGTACCCGGGCTCCTACCCTGGCACCTGTCAGTCTGCTACAGGCCTGTCACACAGGCCTGACCTCCTCCACTGAACTCTCAAACTGATCTGTCTTCTTTTCCCGCCTCAGGCCCTCCAAACTCCTCGGTGGGCGTGTCCAACCACCTGGCTCCTCCCCCTGGTGTGTCCTTCAAGCACTGAGGGGGGTAACTAGGGTTTAAATGGTTGGTTGCTGTCACCTTGTTAGGGGACTGGTGTAATGCGGGGCCCTATCTGTGACTACCTGGCCCGGCCAAGGCGTCACACTAGAGTAGCTAGCGGGGGATCAGAGGGGGCGGATGCCCCGGGCCCCGTGCTCACAGGGGGCCCACTAGGAGCTTATGACCTGTGAGTGCTGCAGGGGCAGAGCAGAAACTCTTGCCCAGATGACGACAATACATACTAATGGTGCTGCCAGGACCTGTGATGATGTCGCGCCCATGCTGTACATAGTATAAGCAGCAAGTTTCCAGCAGGACAGAGTATGTCAGGATATGAGATCTGTTCTCCTGCACCACATACAATTTAAGGAGGCTACAACTTGGCAATTAGTGGAAAAAATGGAAGGCGCACATTTTCAGCAGCACAGAGTATGTCAGGAGATAACTGAGCTCATATTAAAACTGAGTTACTTTGTATGATTTTAGTAAGAACAACGCTACATATAAAGAGAGTAACAATAATTAGGGTAAATATGGTCTCCAGCAGCACAGAGCATTTCAGAAGAAGGGTAAAATAGTAGAAAAACTATGAGTAGATGACAAATGGTCCGCTGATAAAACGCCAATTACTGTGGTTTATAGGATCACAGCTCCTTAGATAATATGAAGCTGGACGAAAGAATTTATCTTATGTGATAGGAACTCCTTCAGATGTTAGTGATTTCGGTACATACAGTATGACGTTGGTTTTCTTACGTACCGGAGACACAGACATACGCAGACCTATTAAAATCAACGTGTCTGCATACACATCAGCCTTTTCACAAAGACCGTGTGTCCATATGGAGCACATGCTTGTCCGTGTATTCCGCACGTAGACAAGTCCCTTTTTCTATGGCAGCACTGATGTCACACGGACCGCACACTGACGTGATACGAGTGACATCAGTGTGACACATACTGGAGAAAACACGTGTCTTTGAAATAAAATGCTTTTCTGTACTCACCTGTCTCCAGCGATGCTGTCTTCGGCGCTGCTGTCACTTGCTTCAAGGCCAACTCATTATCATGCTCATGAGTATTCACTGCACCGAGGACCTGGAAGACATCAGCACCAGGGACAGCAGCGGCGAGGACAGGTGCGTAAAAAGTTCCTGCTCTCCTGTGCTATCATACACACGTGCGCCAAAAGCACGAAACACAGAGGGCCATACACACCTTCAACATAAACGTTTTTTACAGACGTGTCAAGGGGCCTTAGAAAGGATTATAAGAGCTTGTTCACTCGGTGCATTTTTTTTTTAAAGGGAACCTGTCAGCAGATTTGTAGCCTATTACATGCGGCAACCACCACTGGGCTCTTATATACAGCATTCTAACATGCTGTATATGACTCGCCCACCCCAGGGCTATGGGACACCCGGCGCCGGGCCGGACTAGTCCGGTGGTAGTCAGTGGTGGCTGGGCCCGGCTCCGTGGCCCTGGTGGGTGTCAGTAGAATATGTGGCTAAGTTAGAGTTTGTGTTCGTGACGCCACCTGTGGTATGCGGCTAATAAGCCGCCGCTGCTGTGTGAGGCCTCCGGGGTGATGTTATGGCAGCAATGGTAGTACTGCTCCCCACAGGTGGAGCAATGCCCCGGGGACACTGTTGGTGCTCGTGAAAGTCTATGGTGTTGTGTGGCTAACACGGTGCAAGGCCGACAGGCGGGGAAAGAACCAGGCACAAACAACAGTCTCTTTACCTTTTCCTCTTTTACTCTGGGAACAGTCCAGTCCTGGGAGACAGTTACAGGTGGTGATGGGAATCCGGTCGGCCTGGAAGTACTTGGGGTGATCTTTCTGGCCAGCTGAGTATGAGGCCTACTCCTATGCTTTGCTTTGTTCTGATAGGACCCTGCTTCTCTAAATCCAGCAAGGGCCCTCTTTGCTGCTGGGACCGATGGTACGTCCCTTCCCTCTGTAGGTGGCTGCGCAGGCCCTCTCTCTGGTGCTTCTCTGCTGGAGCCCACACCGGGCCCTGCTGCTGCAGCTGTACCTTTGGGATGTTTATGGGCCAGGGGCTTGCAGCTCTCCTGCCCTTCGGATTCGGCTACCAGGGGCGGATTTTATACCCTGGTGGCCACAGACTCCGATGTCCGAGTCTCTCTCTGCTGCCTCTCAGCTACTCCTGCTTCTCTGGGCCAAGCTGCTCCAGCTCTAGGCCCCAGTTCCACAGGACAGCTCACTCTGCGTCTGTTCACTTCTACTGCTCCCTCCAGACTGAACACTACTTCCTCTCTCAGACCAGGCTTAAGGGGATCCTCCCTGGAATCCCAGGTTCAGAGCTCCCCCTGCTGGCCGGAGGGAGAATTGCGTTGGGTGTTAAACTTGCTGGCCAATGGATCTCCCAATTACCTCCAGGCTCAGCATTAACCCTTTGGAAGGGCAATGCTGTTGTGGCGACCAGGTCCTGGGGCGCCACACTCCCCCTTAGTTAAATTCAGTACTCCCAGACTGTGGAAACAAACATAACATGTTACAACATTTCATCCCATTATGGGAGGCGCAAATACTTTAACGTTACAGACTTAAACATTACTATAAGAGTCCAGTGTGGCTCCCTGCCGGGTGTCCATTACACTGCTCCATGGGGGACCCGCCGCGATCAAACCCCCAACGTAGGCTCTGGGCGTGCGTCAGAGCATTGATGACCCCACTCTATGCACGCCGGACGGGTTTTTCTTCAGGGGTGTTGAGCACACGGGTGCTAACTATGAACAATTTAGGTGTTGGCCACCCATAGTCCAGTGGCCCAATTGTCCATTTTCGCAATCAAAGAAAAAGAAAAACATTTTGTACACAACCTTACAGACATTTTGCATAACTATGTACATTCTAATAAATACTCCTTTTTCCCTTATACAGTTGACTCTCTATACCTTGGAGGGGGTTGTCCCCGAGTGCTGCGTTGGGACCTGCGTAGCTCTGGTGTTTGCCCCTGACTACGTGGTGCGTCTTCTACCTCAGCACTACAGGTGGGCCTAACCCCGGTAGGTAAGCGTGATGGTTGTCTATGTGGTCTAAGAGTCGCCAAGGGTATGACAGGTTCACCACTGACAGGGGGTTGATCCTCCTGTTCCACTGCTGGCGTGTCATCTCGTGTTGGAGCGGACGGTTCTTTAGGTGGATCCGGAACCTTTTCTGTTTCTGGCTCGACCAACTGCGGAAACGTCAAAACTGGTACCACTATGGCATTGTTTATTTGGGTCCAAGTTTTGGGGAATTTTCCAAGGATGGTTTGAATCATCTCCCCTTCTTTCTCTTGACTTTGGGGACTTCCTTGTACTTCTTCCATTTCTCTTTGGATTCTGCACCGTTCAGGGCACGCTTTCAGGCGGTCTCGAGAAATTGCTTGATAGGTCTTGCCTTCATCCTTGCTTATGAGGCATACCTTACTATTGTCAAAGTTGGAGGGGATAATGGTGTAGGGCTCGTTTTCCCACTGATCATCCAATTTATGCGTCCTCCGCTTCTTCTTGAGGACTTGTTCTCCAGGTGCTAAGGGAGTTGCTGGGGCTGTTTGATTGTAATGCTGCTCTTGTCTCGTTCTTGCTTGAGACAGGCTCCTCTCTACGCACTCCTGGACCTTACGGTACCGCTGCTGCCGTTCTGTATCCCAATCCTCTATTTCTTGAACCGCCTCAGGCGACACAGTCCCCATCTCAAAGTCTACAGGCAACTTGCCTGGTCTGGCTCGCATCAGGTAAGCGGGGCTGCAGTTGGTCGAATTTACTGGGATATGGTTGTACAGGTCTACCAGATCTGGCAACTTCTCTGGCCATTGGTTCCTTTCTTCCAGCGGTAGGGTCTTCAGCATATCAATAACCACATGGTTCATTTTCTCGCACAGTCCATTGGTTTGGGGGTGGTACGGTGTGGTTCGGATTTTCTTACAGCCGTACATGTTACAGAACTCTTGGAACACTTCGGCCTCGAATGCAGGACCTTGATCAGTCAGTACCCTTTCCGGATAGCCGTGAGGTCGACAAAAGGATGCCTGGAACGCTCTAGCTGCTGTTCTGGCTGTCTGGTCCTTCACAGGCACTACTACCAGGAAACGAGAGTAATGGTCCACAATGGTGAGGGCGTACACATAGCCTGACCGACTTGGTGTTAACTTCACGTGGTCCAGGGCCACCAACTCCAGGGGCTGCTTCGTGACAATTGGCTGTAGGGGAGACCTTTGGCTGGCATCATCCTTCCGCCTCAGGTTACACGGGCCACAGTCTCGGCACCACTTCTCGATCATCTTTCTCATGTGCACCCAATAGAACCGATCACGGAGTAGGGCCTCCAACTTCTTCCACCCGAAGTGTCCTGCGTTATCATGATACGCTGCTAGGACCATTGGAGCATCCCTCTGCGGAACCACTATCTGCCAGACAAGTTCATTTGTTCGCCAGTTGACATATCTCTTGCAGAGCTTGCCTTGGTAGGTGAACAGTCGTCCCCTCTCCTTCCACAGCTGCTGGGCTTCCTCTGGAGCGTCTGGGCCAAGATGGGTCTCAGCTTGCGCTAGCTTCTCTTTGACCAATCGCACGGCCGGGTCACCGTTCTGTGTCTCTTCCCAATTATGGTGGAGTAATGGGTTGACCGAGACCTCGTGCTGGCTTGAGCGCTTCACTCCCACAGCATGCTCACACTGGGAAACACCTTGGTGATGGAAAGCCGGTAACTCTATCTCTTCGAGTTCATCCAGGTCTTCTCCAGACTCGGGTAAGTGAGGCATTCTGGACAGCGCATCAGCATTGTTATTCTTCTTGCCAGCCCGATACTTGATGGTAAAGTCAAAGTTAGACAGCCGGGCCATCCATCGCTGTTCCATCGCACCTAACTTGGCTGTTGCCAGGTGTGTCAACGGATTGTTGTCCGTGAAGATGGTGAACTTGGCCGATGCCAGATAGTGCTTGAAGCGTTCAGTCACTGCCCAAACAATAGCGAGGAACTCCAGCTTGAAGGAACTGTAGTTTTCTGGATTCCTTTCTGTGGGCCGAAGCTTCCTACTGGCGTACGCTATCACCCTCTCTCTGCCTCCCTGTACCTGGGACAGAACTGCTCCCAGTCCCACGTTGCTGGCGTCTGTATACAGTACAAACGGTTGGCTGTAGTCAGGGTAGGCCAGAATTTCTTCTCCCGTGAGAGCCCCTTTCAGCCGGACAAAGGATGTTTCTAGTTGGCTGCTCCATTCAAATGGAGGGCTCTGCTTCTTAGCCTGCTTTGGCTGGCCCACCAGGAGATCTTGAAGGGGCGCTGCTATCTTGGTGAAACCATCAATGAACCTTCGGTAGTAGCCCACCAGTCCAAGGAACTGCCGCACCTCCTTCACTGTGGTGGGTCTTGGCCAGTCCTTGATTACAGTGACTTTCTCCGGATCAGGTGCCACACCTTCTGCGCTGACCACATGACCCAGGTACTGTACCTTTGGCTTCAAGAGGTGACATTTGGACGGCTTGATCTTCAGGCCATATTCCGACAAGGACTCAAACACTTCTGCTAAGTGCTTCAGGTGGTCCTCATAAGTCTTGGAGTAGACTATGACGTCATCCAGGTACAACAGCACGGTTTCAAAGTTGTGGTGGCCCAAGCAGCACTCCATCAACCTTTGGAATGTCCCTGGGGCGTTGCAGAGCCCGAATGGCATACAATTGAACTCACAGAGGCCCATTGGTGTCGTGAATGCAGTCTTCTCTTTGTCCGCCTCTGCCACGGGAACCTGCCAATACCCACTGGTGAGATCCAAGGTGGAGAAATAGTTAGCTGACTTTAAGGCTGTTAGTGACTCCTCTATTCTGGGCAGTGGATAAGCATCTTTATGTGTAATGCGGTTAATTTGCCTGTAATCTACACACATTCTCATTGTACCATCTTTTTTCTTTACGAGCACTAGTGGAGCTGCCCAGGGGCTACAACTATCTCTGATAACCCCAGCCTCCTTCATTTCTCGTAACATTTCCTTGGCACACTGATACTGTGCGGGGGGTACAGGGCGGTATCTCTCTTTAATGGGATGATGATCACCCGTGGGGATTTGATGTTTAACCCCTTTCACCTGCCCAAAATCTAGGGGGTGTTTGCTGAAGACCCGCTCATACTCCTGTACCACCCGGTAAACCCCATGCTTCTGGTGCGAGGGGGTGGAGTCGGTGCCTACATGTAATTTTTGGCACCAGTCTTCCAGCTGCCCCTTGGAGCCATTGTCTTCCGCCTGGTCGGACGGGATCAAGGGTTCCACTGCTTTAATGGTATTGTTGCTGACAGTGTACAGTTTTGCTACAGTGGCGTACCGGGGCAATTTGGCCTCCTCCTCCCCACAATTCAAGACACGGACGGGCACTCTCCCCTTGCGGACATCCGCTACCCCTCTGGCTATCAGGACTCCAGGCCTACTGTCTGAATACACCGGTTCTACCAAGGCATGGTAATCCTGACCCTTGAGGCCTATTGCTGCCTGACACCATATCAACATTTCACTTCTTGGGGGTATTGCAATGGGGAGGGGGTCACTTACCCTCACACTGCCAATTTCTCCTCCGGCCAGCTCTACCTGCTGCCTCCTCATCAGGGCTCTGAGCTCCCTCTGCAAGGCACGCTGCTGCCCGGAGCTGGCAGTTTCAGACGCCTGTTGCAACGAAATTATCACTTCAGCAATACAATTTTCTATCACATTTGTACCAATGGTTAGCAGTGGGTCAGATTCTTTGCGATCAATATCTACAATTATCATCCCCTGACATGGCAATTCCACCCGCCCCACTTTAATGGTTACTTCTTTGTACCCAATTTGAGGTAAGGGCTGACCATTACTGGCCACAATTGTTAAATCATCATCTGGGCCATGGTCAATGTCTGAATCAGCCCAATATCTTTTGTACAGTTTGTGGGGGATGGTTGTTACCTGGGACCCCGTATCCAGGAGGGCATTCAAAGGGATCCCATCCAGCACAATGGGAAGGACCGGTCGTCCTCCCACATACTTGCTACGGCTGGGGTTTGAGCCGGGCTTCCTTACACCTGGGGGTTGGCTCCTGGCCCCAGGCTCAGCCCATTTAAAGGACAGCGTCGTGCAATGTGGCCCGCCTGGCTGCAGCGGCGGCAGATCGGTTGTCCTGTTGAATCATACCGGTCTGTGTCTCTGCCTCGGGTCGGCGGAATCCTCCTCTGTCGCATCCATGGGACGTCATCTGGGCTGGAGGCCAACTCGATTTTTGCAGGCGAGGGGGTCATTTGTAGAGACTGCACGGTCTTGGCAAGGGCAGCCACAGTCTTGGTCAGCTCCTGGAACTGCTGTCTGAGCTCTGCAGTGGGATCCTTATCCAGGGACTGCGCCTCAGCCCCTGCAGTGGCTCGTGTTGCAGGCACCACCCCGGGGTACGTGATAGCAAGAGGCCGGAGGGGTACTGGGTCATTCGGTGTAGATTCTCTCAGTACCCTGATGGCCTGGTCCTTAAACTTTGCAAAGTCCAGAGCAGGGTTCTGCAGGACCAGGATACGCAGCTGGGTCCTGTGGGCATCTGACAGGAGCCCCTCTATGAACTGCTCAGTTAGGAGTTTGTCTTCTTCACGTACACTCTCTGGGTCCACCTGCTTAACTGCTTTCAGGGCCTCTTGCAGGTTTAAGGCATAGTCCCTTAGGCTGTCTGTGGCCCGCTGCTTGCACCCAAAGAATCTCATCTTTATCTCTGCTGCGGTGCGGGTGTCAAAAGTACTCTTTAGCTTGGCCAGTATCTGGGCTGCTGTCCCTTTATCTGTATCAGGCCAGGACTTCGCTTCACGCTGGGCTGCGCCGGCTAGCTGTCCCATTACTATGCCCACCTTCTGGCTCTCAGTCAGCGGATACACCCGGAATAAGCTGTGCAGGCTTTCTCTGAAGTCACTCAAGGTATGGGACTCCCCGGAGTACTGCGGCAGCCATTCTGCTCCCGGTATGTACGGCATGGTGATCGGCATTACCGGCGCTACAGTGGGGGCTGGGGCGACGGCGACTGGGACTGCTTCGGCCGGTGCTGCGGCGCCTTGGGCGATGGCAGCCACCTGCTCTCCCTCTGAGTCGGACATCTTCCTCCCCCTTAGTGAACCTTACCAGGCTCCGTTCACTTTTCAAATTTTCTTCTGGGTCGCGCGGGGTTAACAGCGCTCTGCTCTGATGGCGCGCTCCCTTCGCGCTCTTTGTCAGGCACGCCCCCCTTCTTCCTGCGCTCGGCGCGGCTAATGGCGGCGGCAATTTACAACCAGTACACAGTCTTTTAAGCACAATTCCTGCAGGCGCACAGTACCCGGTGGGACCGGGCACGAAATCCTGTTCGTGACGCCAAAAGTTGACTCGCCCACCCCAGGGCTATGGGACACCCGGCGCCGGGCCGGACTAGTCCGGTGGTAGTCAGTGGTGGCTGGGCCCGGCTCTGTGGCCCTGGTGGGTGTCAGTAGAATATGTGGCTAAGTTAGAGTTTGTGTTCGTGACGCCACCTGTGGTATGCGGCTAATAAGCCGCCGCTGCTGTGTGAGGCCTTCGGGGTGATGTTATGGCAGCAATGGTAGTACTGCTCCCCACAGGTGGAGCAATGCCCCGGGGACACTGTTGGTGCTCGTGAAAGTCTATGGTGTTGTGTGGCTAACACGGTGCAAGGCCGACAGGCGGGGAAAGAACCAGGCACAAACAACAGTCTCTTTACCTTTTCCTCTTTTACTCTGGGAACAGTCCAGTCCTGGGAGACAGTTACAGGTGGTGATGGGAATCCGGTCGGCCTGGAAGTACTTGGGGTGATCTTTCTGGCCAGCTGAGTATGAGGCCTACTCCTATGCTTTGCTTTGTTCTGATAGGACCCTGCTTCTCTAAATCCAGCAAGGGCCCTCTTTGCTGCTGGGACCGATGGTACGTCCCTTCCCTCTGTAGGTGGCTGCGCAGGCCCTCTCTCTGGTGCTTCTCTGCTGGAGCCCACACCGGGCCCTGCTGCTGCAGCTGTACCTTTGGGATGTTTATGGGCCAGGGGCTTGCAGCTCTCCTGCCCTTCGGATTCGGCTACCAGGGGCGGATTTTATACCCTGGTGGCCACAGACTCCGATGTCCGAGTCTCTCTCTGCTGCCTCTCAGCTACTCCTGCTTCTCTGGGCCAAGCTGCTCCAGCTCTAGGCCCCAGTTCCACAGGACAGCTCACTCTGCGTCTGTTCACTTCTACTGCTCCCTCCAGACTGAACACTACTTCCTCTCTCAGACCAGGCTTAAGGGGATCCTCCCTGGAATCCCAGGTTCAGAGCTCCCCCTGCTGGCCGGAGGGAGAATTGCGTTGGGTGTTAAACTTGCTGGCCAATGGATCTCCCAATTACCTCCAGGCTCAGCATTAACCCTTTGGAAGGGCAATGCTGTTGTGGCGACCAGGTCCTGGGGCGCCACATATATAAGAGCCCAGGCTGTTGTGTAGAACATAAAAATCACTTTATAATACTTACCTAAATGGTCGGTGCGGTGGAGTTTGGTCATATGGGCGTCTTCATTTTTCAGTGCCTCCTCTTTCGGCCATCTTTGTCCTCCTTCTTCTAAAGCCTGTGTGCATGACACGTCCTACGTCATACAGACTCGCCGGCATTGAGGTCCTGCCTAAACGCACTTTGATCTGTCCAGAGCAGGGCAGATCAAAGTATTGTAGTGCGCCTGCGCGGGACCGGCGAGTGTGTATGATGTAGGACTAGGGCTGAGCAGATCCGGACTGCAAAAGGTGCCGGACCCAGATCCAGGATTCTGGGTGAACGATCCGGATCCGGCACTGCACGGCACGGCAAACTGCTTCAAGGTCGCGCATTCACTTCCTGTACTACGCATTACAGCTTTTCATGCTTTCCGTGCTTTCCCCGCCCACCGGCCGTCCTGTCGTCTGTGATTGGTTGCAGGCAGACGCGCCCCCAGCCTGTGACAGCACCTGCCTGCAGTCATTGCTCATTGCGGCTCAGTCATAGGCTACACTCACAGCCTGCGGTCGTTCTCTATGGCTGCTAGCTGTGAGATGTAGCAGAGCCAGATGCGTCGTCGTGGTGTGGGGCCCCGAGGCTCGGTGTCGGTGCAGCTGTGCATTACCTTCAGGGACTCCACGCGGCTGGATCTTGTCACAGGTAGGAAATCCTCTATTTTGATTTGTCGTGACGCCACTCTCAGAATTGCGGTCAGTGGAGACCGCCACTGCAGATTAAGGGATGCCTGGGGCTGATGGTGGGTGCAGTCAGTTGTAATAGCCTCCTGAGAGTGAGGCAAGCCCCAGGGCCCTGTGTAGGTGTGTGGAACCACAAGGCGCAGAATAACTCAACACAAGCAGAATGTCTTTCAGGGGTTTTACTCACTGTTGATGGCAGGGTGAGTAACCCGGGCGTAGCTGGGATGAACCAGGCTGGAACCAGGCGTCCTTCAGGCTGACTTATGAGGGTGGCTACTGACTCGCCTTCCTTAGCCCTTCTGTTGTTTGTGGTAACCCCGACTTGCAGTCCCTATGGGGGTCACCCAGGGAAGTTGCTGCTCCCCTCGTTTCGGCCCGTTTGCTTGTAGCCTGGACCAGGTCACTCCGGCTGCTTGCCTCCTGTGAACTATGGGCCCTCACTTTGCTACGTGGCTGCGGACTCTGTGGTGTTGTCTTGGGGGTTTGAAGTGCCCCCTCAAGCAGGTTTGGCAGAAGAAAGCTGGATCTATCTCTGCACTGGGACCTGTTACCCCTTCGGGCCTGGTACCTCCCTGGCAGTCCTCTTACTCTCCACTCCGTTGCTCTCTCTTTAGCCTTGTGTGGATTTCAGACGGCACCACTAGGTGACCGTTCTCCCCCGTCAGTAGTCACTGCGCGTACGTTGTCAGAATTGTGTAGAGCTGCAGGGTCTGCTTCTGCCCTCCCCGCACTCCACCACTCAACTGCCTGGCTCACTGTTCCCTCCTCTCCTGTTCTTGCCTACGTCACCTAGCAACCAGGCTCTCTACCACACCCCTTGAGTGGAGATGGAGGCCTCGCCCCCTCCTGGGATCCCCAGGGGTCCTCCCAAAGGTACATGTGTGAGACCTGATCACTATGCGCCTGTGTAGTCACACCTCGGTCAGCCTTCTGGATTACCTGTTTTGTACTGTCCCCAGCATGGGTGCAGTACTCAGTGGTGCCTGACCAGGTCAGGGGCGCCACATTCCCCCTTAGTTATCACCAGCACGTCCTCGGGCTGCAAGACAACATTTTAAAATGCGTAAAACAGTAAAACATGGTAAAACATTTTAAAACCACCAGGTACCATACATCACCACCCTCCACCCACAAGTCCGTTAACCCGCCCTAAACCCTCTCAGGAGGCAGGTCACCGGTTTCTTTTGGTAACCAGGTCTGGGCCATCCGTTTCCCCAAACCTTTCTTCCAATCTGCGTCTCCCGTTGGCCGCGCCTTCAGCCGCTTCTGGCAGGATGTAGAGGCGGCTTTCATGGTCTGGTGGTTTCAGGGTATACCTGGCCTGGTGGAGCCGCGCCTTCAGCCTCTTCTGGCAGGATGTAGAGGCGGCCTCCACAGTTGGTGCTGACCAAGTACCCTCTTTGTGGTGGAGAGCCAGGCCCCATAAACAGGCGTGCTCCCTGGTTGCAGGCGAGCCAGGCCCCATAAACAGGCTGGCTCTGGTGGTGGTACCTCTGGGGTAACTATTTACACTGCGAGAGTTTGTGGCTATAGCCAGTTCATAGCCTTAAGGTTCAATTTTTCAAAGTGCAAAAAGAGGTTTCTCACATTAGTTCATGTGGGCGCATTTCTTGAACAGGTAAACGTTGCAAAACTTGTCAAAACTGGTAACTTCTGTACTTTACTTTACTTTACACAGATTCCTCCTCACCAGGGCTTGGGCCTGTAGGGCTGCGGCACCTGTTGCTTTCTCCATCTCTGTCATCATCTGTAGTGGTCTCATCAATGGGTTCTTTGTCTTTTCTTTCCTCTTCTTCTTTGTCTGTTTCTTTTTCTGTATCTTTATCTTGTAGTATTGAGACAGCAGGTTTACTGTAGGGATTTCTGGGACATGGTGTAACATCTAGTGCGTACCATCCGCGTTCTCCTTGGTGCTTTGTAAATTCTACTGAGTCTCCTATCTGTAGGTTTCTTCCTGGATGTCCTCTGGGCAAATGGGCTCTAACATCCCTTCTGTTCACAAAGATGCCCTCCTTTACACCAGGTGCTACTATGAAGCCATACCCTGATTTCAAACTGAAGTCTTCTACTACTCCTCGACAAAGTGGGCCTCTGACCTGGGATATGGCTCTTCTCAAGGACCGCTTTTCCTCTAAGTCTCTGGCCGTGACCTCATCCTTCTTCTCTGGAGACTGCTGTGCAGGTGGATCTCTTGTCCTGCTGCGGCGCCGTGTCCTGCGGGCTGGGTCCTGCCTGGCTGCTATCTCACCGCTTGCAGGCTCCCAGGTGATGTATCTGGACAGATCTTCCTCAGCGGAGGATGTCGGGCCCTCTTCATCCCAGCGGGAGTACGGCAGCATCTCTGGCTCTTGGACTGGTGCTGCATCCACTGCTGATGGCTCTGGGGTCAGCTTCTCAGCTTCCTGGCCTCCCCTCCCCCTTAGTTCTTCTGAGCACTCCTCTTGTGGCAGCGCTAGGGATGGATGTTCATCAGCAGGCCAGGGCGGGGGACTCTTTGGCATGAATGTTGCAGGAGTCTTCCTGTGAGTATGCGGAGGGAGCAGATACCGGTCCACCATCTCCTTTGGGAAGTGGGCCTCTAGATCAGCCTTCAGCTTCCAGTATTCGGGGTCCTCCCCCAGCAGGGACTTCCCAGCAGGGACTTCCTTGGACTGGGGAGCGGTGTCTGCTCTGGCCTTACAGGCCGGGGTAAATAAGTGTACAGTCTTGTCTTGGTGGGCCGCGCCCTGCATGGCGGCGGCCTGGTCTTGGCGAACCGGGCCTGGCATGGCGGCGGCCTGGATCAGCGTCACACCTTGCGGCGTGGAGGAGGGTCGCGGTGGCAGCCGGATCTTTGCGGGCCGGGCAGGGCATCGCTGCGGCGGCCTGGGCTTGGCGGGCCGCACCTGGCGTGGCTGCGGCCTGGTTTAGCGTCGCCGCGCCGGGCATCTCTCCAGGGACCGCGGGCATGGCAGCAGGGGTCGGGGCACTCGCGCTGGCGGGGGCAACACAGGACTCACCCATCGGTAACATCATCGGGGTCTGAGTCGTCGCCGCTCGGTCTGGCACTCGTCGTGCGGTTCCCCTCTCATAGGCCTGAACCGCTGCAGCCATCTCCAGAAGCTCCGTGCGTCCCTCGCTGATCTGCCATACGACCCTGGCCTCCAGTCGGTCGCAAAACTGGGCAAGTTCCCGATACCACCAGGCAGCGGAGCCTGGCTCTGGGTCTCTGCGTTCAGACGCCATCTCCTCTGCGTCTCCTTCTCCTAGTAGCAGGCTTCTGGCTCCCTTTCCTTCCCGACGTCCCTGAACGCCTCCGCTCTCATCACTTGCGAGGCCAGGACTCTGCAGGGGATCTCTGGGTAGCCACACCTCTTCGTGGGCGGTAACTTCTCCCAGCGCGGGCTGCTGTTGTTTTTCAGCGCGCTTTTCATGGTGGCAATATGGCGGCGCTTCCAATTTTCCAAGCGGACCGCCCAGGCACATGGTCACCTGTCTGAACAGGTCTAGTCCTTATCCTGTTCGTGACACCAGATCTGTGGGGCCCCGAGGCTCGGTGTCGGTGCAGCTGTGCATTACCTTCAGGGACTCCACGCGGCTGGATCTTGTCACAGGTAGGAAATCCTCTATTTTGATTGTCGTGACGCCACTCTCAGAATTGCGGTCAGTGGAGACCGCCACTGCAGATTAAGGGATGCCTGGGCCTGATGGTGGGTGCAGTCAGTTGTAATAGCCTCCTGAGAGTGAGGCAAGCCCCAGGGCCCTGTGTAGGTGTGTGGAACCACAAGGCGCAGAATAACTCAACACAAGCAGAATGTCTTTCAGGGGTTTTACTCACTGTTGATGGCAGGGTGAGTAACCCGGGCGTAGCTGGGATGAACCAGGCGTCCTTCAGGCTGACTTATGAGGGTGGCTACTGACTCGCCTTCCTTAGCCCTTCTGTTGTTTGTGGTAACCCCGACTTGCAGTCCCTATGGGGGTCACCCAGGGAAGTTGCTGCTCCCCTCGTTTCGGCCCGTTTGCTTGTAGCCTAGACCAGGTCACTCCGGCTGCTTGCCTCCTGTGAACTATGGGCCCTCACTTTGCTACGTGGCTGCGGACTCTGTGGTGTTGTCTTGGGGGTTTGAAGTGCCCCCTCAAGCAGGTTTGGCAGAAGAAAGCTGGATCTATCTCTGCACTGGGACCTGTTACCCCTTCGGGCCTGGTACCTCCCTGGCAGTCCTCTTACTCTCCACTCCGTTGCTCTCTCTTTAGCCTTGTGTGGATTTCAGACGGCACCACTAGGTGACCGTTCTCCCCCGTCAGTAGTCACTGCGCGTACGTTGTCAGAATTGTGTAGAGCTGCAGGGTCTGCTTCTGCCCTCCCCGCACTCCACCACTCAACTGCCTGGCTCACTGTTCCCTCCTCTCCTGTTCTTGCCTACGTCACCTAGCAACCAGGCTCTCTACCACACCCCTTGAGTGGAGATGGAGGCCTCGCCCCCTCCTGGGATCCCCAGGGGTCCTCCCAAAGGTACATGTGTGAGACCTGATCACTATGCGCCTGTGTAGTCACACCTCGGTCAGCCTTCTGGATTACCTGTTTTGTACTGTCCCCAGCATGGGTGCAGTACTCAGTGGTGCCTGACCAGGTCAGGGGCGCCACAGTGGGACCTCATGTGGATTACGCCGTACCTGGAGGGGTGTGTTGGGGATTAATAAAGTGGTGAAGGAGGGTGCGTTTTTGTATTTTTTTTCAAAATAAAGTAGTTTTTCTCTGTGTTTGTGTTTATTTACTGTCATGTACAGGTTAATGATGGAGGTATCTTATAGACGCCTGTTCCATCAGTAATCGAGCGCTTAGTAGCAGCTGTGCGCTATTATTAACCCCTCATCACCCCAATTGCCAACACACCAGGGCAATTTGGGAAGAGCTGGTAAAGCACCGGGATTGTCATATTTAATGAATGCGGCAATACCGGGCGACTGCGGGCTGAGAATACCAGCCCCCAGCTGGCTTTATCTTGGCTGGGTATCAAAATTAGGGGAGACCGCACATGTGTTTTCTTTTTAATTATTTACTTAAATAAAAAAAAAAAAAGCCGCATGTGTTTTCTCTTTGGCCGGAGTCACACTTGTGACGGACTCGCAGGAGTCTTGCGTCGCATCACCCGGCACAGCCACACACTCTTCTGGCAGGAGCATGCATGTGTTTCTGTCTACGTGCATGCTCATAATCAGAGAGCGGCAGGCCGTGCTGGGTGATGTCATGCCAGACTCGCACAAGTCTGACATCGCATCACCGGCACAGCCGCGCACACTTCTGACAGGAGCGTGCATGTGTTTCTAGGTACATGCACGCTCATGTTCAGAGAATGGCAGGCCGTGCCGGGGGATGTCATGCCATACTCTCATGATTCTGACATTGCATCACCGGTACAGCTGCGCACACTTCTGACAGGAACGTGCATGTGTTTCTAGGTACATGCACGCTCATGTTCAGAGAACGGCAGGCCATGTCAGGTGATGTCACATCGCATCACCGGCACAGCCGCACACTCTTCTGACAGGAGCGGGCCGCATGTCTGTCTACATGCACACTCACCATACTGACCCGCAGACACTTGCACTGCTTTCCCCGCCCACCGGCCTTACTGGCGCCTATAATTGGTTGCAGTCAGCTGACACGCTGTCACTCATGGTGGGGGTGCGTCTATCTGCAACCAATTACCTCCGGTAGGAGGGCAAAACAGTGAATATTGAACTGTCGGCTCCGGAAGGGAAAAGCATGACCCGGAAGGAGTTTGCCGCCATGACACAGCCTCGGTGAGTACACCGCGTGCTCTCCTACTCCCCTATCCCTTCTACCAACGTTTTTAATCTTCAGATTCTGGTCCCCATTGACTTATATGGGCACCGGATTTCAGAGCGGATCAGGTTTTTTTTTTTTAAATTGAACAGTGATCTACCAGTCCCGTTTTTTGCCTATCCGAGCAGCTCTACGTAGGACGCGTCATGCACCCTGAATTCAGAAGAAGGACGACAAAGATGACCGAAAGAGGAGGCGCCAGCACCGGAGAACGGAGACGCCCATATGACCCAACTCCACCGCAGCTACCGTTTAGGTAAATATTTTAAAGTGATTTTTATGTTCTGCACAGCGGCCTGGGCTCTTATATACAGTATGTTAGAATGTGTATATAAGAGCCCGGTGGTGGTGGCCACAGCTTATAGTCACCCAATCTGGTGACAGGTTCCCTTTAAATGTGTTTTTGCCATAGAAAAAAAATGCAGAGTGTAATACCAGCAAAGTGAATGCGATTTCTGAGCTCTCCTGCACCTGCTGCTTATTTTTTCCTAGTGTTTTCATAAATCTGCAAAATGTCCCCTCTTTCGGCATTTTGCAGCACACATTCAAAAAACATCAAAAAAGGCATAAAGGCATAAAAAAACATGCATACACGGTGTTTTTAGTGCCAGTACTCTGTTTTTTGCAATAGAAAAATCAGCTGCAAATACTGAACTTGTTCACATACCTCAAATATGGAGTCAACTGGTCCGTGTGAGGGGAACGAGTGCATCGTGGTCTGAAGGACTCCCCTCCCCGCTCCTTAACACTAGAAGTCCCAGAGAGGGCTCATTTAACATTTCTACCTTTGGAACCCAGAGACCGGTCGAATGACCTGAAGGATTTTAGCTAACATCCTATAATCACCGTCTTTTGTTCTGTAATTAAGGCCATTTCTGTCGTACCACAGGAGGTTGTTGTTTTCCATTGAGTTTAGCCATTTAGTTTCTAGTTAATTGGACCAAGGGTCATTTGACCCTCTTCCGGGACTTCAGGGGGAGCTCGAAATTTCTGGGACTTCTAGTGCTAAAGCAAGTGCAACCTTTATGCAGGAAATGGACGAATTTAGTGTGATCCTCGGAGGTCTCGGAGACATTCATGACACGGAATATGTGACTTCACCTTGCTGCCAGCACATAATATAGGACAGTCTATTTTTGCAAATCGCTCTCTAGCCTCCACAGCTGTTTGGTTTCGAATCTGGCCGGTGGCAGGGAAAAGCAAATTAGGCGATTACTGAAATCTGTGACGACCCGAGGTGGATTGGATACACATTAAATAGATTCTTTGTGACCTGAATCTGCTGGGAAGGGGCTAAAAAATTAAACTCTTCCACTCACATACTTGTCTCCCCACCCTGTCCTCTGATCAGCTTCTCTTCCTTCTCCCTCCGGTCTTCCAGCGAGCACCACTGCTCTATAAGCCCCAGACCGTCTACTCCTTACTGACTACCTGCAGGGGATGTTACTCAATAATAAATGCAAAGCACATGTCTGCTTCCAAAAACAGCGCCACACTATGCACATCAATGGAGTTAAGCTGCAATACCAGACACAAACCTTGGACAGGTGTGGTGCTATTTCTGGAAGAAAACAGATATTTTATCTACAGTGGAACCTTGGTTAACGAGAACTATCCGTTCTGGCAGTGTGCTTGTTAACCAAGTTACTCGTTCAGCAAAGCAAGATTTCCCATAGGAAATGTGTCCCGGGGCCCGCTGATGATGGGAAGATGTTTTGGTGCCGTGGGGGAATAGAAACAGGAGTTTCCAATGTACTCACTCAGTCCACAAATTAACCACACCGATAGCTTGTAAACCAGAATTCTGAGCACCACTGCAGCCTGCGGAGAGCACGCCTGGATCCGTGCCCTTGGTGTTGCGGTTGGTCCGTGGCCCTGTCCTTGGCACTTCAAACTCAATTGGACCCGTTGGTATGAAACTCTCCGGGTCCCACTCACCCGTATAGCTAACGGAGTGAGCTTGCTCTCAGGGTTCACGCGTAGGATTTCTTTGGACTGTAGTGGGAAAGTCCTATCCCATCGGTGCGCTAGTACCGTAGGATAAATTACCCCCGTAGGATAAATTACCAGAACGCATGAAGCTACTTTCCAGCCTGGGGTCCACGTACCCCGTCGTGCCCTGGCCCCTGCCCGGTGATAGCTCAAGGCCGCCGGCTGCCCTC
Source organism: Anomaloglossus baeobatrachus (assembly GCF_048569485.1). Taxonomy (NCBI): domain Eukaryota; kingdom Metazoa; phylum Chordata; class Amphibia; order Anura; family Aromobatidae; genus Anomaloglossus; species Anomaloglossus baeobatrachus. Next base: position 459,803,708 of record NC_134357.1, on the reverse strand, counting down.
CTCGGCAGTCTGTGCCCCTTGACACTGTCCCCTGCGACCGGGTTCCAGCTCCTTCCAGGCCCAGACCAACGTCGTCTGCCACCTGGTACTCAGGAGCTCACCTTCGTGGCCTCTCCTCACGAGAGCCACTTCACCTCCTCTCTCCTCGACTCTCCACTTTCAACTCTCAACTGTCACTGTCCTCACTTTCTTCTCACCAACCCTCCATGTGGGCAGCCCTATTCCCTTCAGGCCCCCCAATGGTGTGTCTGGTAGGTTCAAGTGGGAAGTGTTTCCAGGAATTTGATTGGCTAAGCTGTTAGCAACACCAAAGGACCAGGATCCGTAACCAAGGAGGGTGGATACTGTGCAGAAGGGCAGATTGCACAATATCCTGCGACGACCTGATAGGCCAGGGCGTCACACAAGTGTCACTGTGACTGAGGTCCGATCGTGCAATCGGGCTACAGCTGCGGGGGGCAGGCTGGCTCTGAGGAGGGGAGGGCCAGTGCTGCGGAGAGAAGGGAGGGATTTATCTCCCTCACTACTCCGTAGCAAGCTATTGCCATTCTCGCCCTGCACTCGCAGTACACCGGTGTACCGCGAGTGCAGTGCGATTTGTCTTTCATCCCATAGACTTGAATGGGTGTGAGAGAATGTAGGATCGCATTACAGTCGCAGCATGCTGCGATTGTTTTCATAATCACTCATGGGTGCTGGCACATAGGCTAATATTGGTCCGAGTGGAATGCGATGTTTTATCGCTCTTGATTTTTATGCCGTGTGTCTTAGGCCTTACAGTCGTCTACTTATCTAAATAATACTATACTGAGTACAGGCCCTAGCCGGGTTAGAAATGCTACTAGCTAGGCGGCAAATCCAATCTGGGTGATCTCTGCACACTCTCTATTGGCTGGCCACCTGCATGCTCTGAAGCGCATCTTAAGTCCTCACTCAATACCCTATCTCTGAGCAGGAAACAATTGCCCGGCTTTGGCTCTAACTGGCATAGTCTGGTCTTCCTCAAGTTCTTTTACTCTGTGGGTTATGAGCTTTGATAACAGTTCTTCTACTCAGCTCAGGTCCCCGTTCTTCCTTTCAAGTTAGGTCATGGATCTTCCTCTCTGCTCATGTGATGGATGTTCGCTGCTCACACAACTGCTCTCTACCAAATCTAGGCGCCAACTCCTGTTCCTTTTGGCCTGACTCTTCTAAACTCTTCCCCCTAGGAAACACACACTGAGCTCTTTAGTTCCTGTTTGCTCTTATTACTGAATCGGCATGAGAAATGAATCGCTGCATGCTGTAATTGGCAACATATCTCGGATCACGTGCACCCATACAAGTCTATATGTGTGTGAAACATCGGACTGCACTGATGATATCCAAGTGTAGTCTGATATATGCAGAGTCAAGCAATTGACAAGAAGGAGAAATTAATCTCTCCTTCTTCTTACCTGTGATTTGATTGTTGCATGTGAGAGGATCAGAGCGGTGAATGATACTCTGCTCACGCTTGCAACAGAGTTTGAGACAAGTGTCCTTAGCATATTACATCCAATTTTCTTGTGTCGCGGGCATGGGCACAGACCAAGTCAGGGGGCTACTCGAGGTGCTCTGATCCGGGATCGTGGCTGGGGCTCAAGTTGCAGCCGGATCCGGGGCTCATGCAGCGGCCCATCACCCACAACAATAAAAAAAGGGGGTATATCCAGGGGAAGAGTTTGTCTGTGACGCCACCCGTGGATTGCAGTGATGGTTGGTGACACCACCGCTGCCTTGGTATGGGACGCCCGGGGCTGATGGAGCGATGCAGCAGGATGGTATCCCCTCCACGGGTAGGGGAGTTGTTGTCCCGGGGCCCAGGTGTACAGCCAAGGATGCTGCGGAGCTTGTTCTGCAGGGCTGGACCGGGTGGTATTGGTGTACTCACTGTTCCAGAGGAATTCACACAGAGTCCAAATGGTAAACTAAATTGCCAGCGACCGGTGACCTCCGGCAGGTGTATTCGGGTTCCACACCCTGGTACAGCAAACAGGGGTCCCTTCCTCCTGCACTTCGTGTTTGTGTCCTTAGTTTAACTACTCCGCTTGAAACGGGGAAGTCCACTCCCGGTGATTCTGTGTGTTGGGAGCTCTGGCCCGTAAGAACTGACCTGTGGGATCTTAGCGGGCAATTGCGGAGCCCTATCCCCCTTGTTGGGCTTCCGTCTCGCTCTCTGGGCTTACTGGTGGGACAAGACGTAGAGACTTGTCCCCGGCTGGCTAATTGACAAGGGGCTTAAAGCTGTCCTCGCCCTAGGGTCCAGGCACCCCGACTGTGCACGGCCTCTGGACCGGATTCTCGCTGTCGGCACCGGCGGGCTACAACCCTGCCCCAGTCCACTTAAGGTTTTCCGCGACCGGATCTCCGTCGCCTGTGGCTCTGTCTGTCCACTGCCACCTAGTCAGTCGTCCGGTAGTCCAGAGGCTCCAACCTCTGACTACCCTGTCCCTTCACACTCCTCTCCCTTCCGCTCCCTAAGCTTGACTCTCTCTAACTCAACTCCAACTGACGTGTTCCCTCCCAGAACACCTCAGGACCCCTAGGAGGGCGTCACCAGCTGCTTGGCCCCGCCAACTGGTGTGTCCATATTATCATGGAGGGTGACTAGGCTTTGCTGGCTGATGTTGTGTACCTGGGTGTGGGTTGGCATGCCAAGGAGGATGGAGTCCTGTGCCTGAAAGATTTGTGCAGTCTCTGTGACAACTTGGTTTTGCCAGGGCGTCACACTTGCATCACTAGTGTGACCCCGGGTCTGAGACTGGTGGTCCACATGTAGCTTTTGCGCTGGTTCCTCAGGTTGTAACTCTATTTAAGACATTCCTGTAATATAAGATTGGAGAGAATTGGATTATTGAGATGTAAATTGAGCGGTAATCCTGATAATCTTTATTGATCACTTGACGCAGAAAACAGTAGAGGAAAAGCGTGCACCAAAGAGGCCCGTGATCTGTGAGCCAGGGCCACAGCGGACACAGCCGTCTCCGATATCCTGGGTCACTACTATTGATCATCTCTACCGGTGTAATCCACTTGGAGAATGAAAGGTCACACGACCTGTACACGGTTCGATATCCCCCGCAGCCCGTACACAGCAGTTCCTTAATTAAACTGAACTGCGCTTGTATCAGAATGAGTTTAATGCAGAAATTGCTGTGTCCTGGAAATCCACCAACATTTAAAGTGACGGCTGCATCAATGCAGAAAGCAGCAAGATTATCCGTGTCCATTATACTCAACTAGAGATGTTCTAGAATGGATGGTGAAAATCTCCAGCATCAATAAACTCTAAACAGCAGGGGGAGGTGGACAGGAAAGTGAAATACTGGCCATAATGCAGCATTAGGATCAAAGGAAAGAGAAAGACATGACCAGCCAAAAGATGGAGCACTGGCAGTCACAAACAGAAGAGACCCCTGTGCAAGAACTTTCTAAGGGCCCTTTGCAGCCCAAAAGCTCACCATAATCCACAAGTATACCTGTTTTGGAGGTGGGAGTGGCCTCTTTACCTCTTGGGCTCCGGTGCAATCACACAAGTTGCACCAATGATATGTCCAACCCTGAGATGAAGCCATCTAAGGACACAATGTCATCACATTGCTGACTCAACTTGTTCTGTATATGAGGGGCTGCTGATGTCTTTGGCTTTGTGATCTTTTTTTGTTTCTATGGTTACGAATGTTACATCACATGAAAGCTTCATGTGTCTAATATATGTTTTCAAAATTTTGTGTTTGTTGCTTATGGCAACAGTGTTCTACGCATGCGGAAAAACAAAATGGCGGAATCTAATTGCGATATTTACGCAACTGAGAGCAGACGAGTGATAAAATTCTTGTTTCTGAAAGGAAAGTCAGCAAAGGATATTCATGGTGATATGTCACAGACATTGGGGGATCAATGCCCTTCATATTCCACAGTTAAGAACTGGGTTGCCAAATTCAAAACGGGCCACTTCAGCCCCAATGATGAGGAATGTCCTGAAGCAATAGCAGACATCATGGGGATTTCCCGTGAAAGTGTTTGTGTCATCATTATACATGAACATTTGGACATGAGGAAGCTATCTGCAAAGTGGGTCCACAAATGTTTGACAACAGATCAGAGAAGCATGCAAGTGAAAACTTCCCAGTCCATTTGTCAGCGTTTCCGGACTGATAAGAACTTCCTGGATTGACTGGTCACTATGGATGACACCTGTGTTTATTAGTATGACCCTGAAAACAAGGAGCAGTCAAAAGAGTGGAGTCACAGTGGTTCTCCTCGTCCAAAGAAGGCTAGGGTGAAAAAATCAGCCACTAAGGTGATGACCTCTGTGTTCTGGGATAAGGAGAGCATGCTGCTAGTGAACTACCTTCAAAAGGATTTTACCATCAATGCAAGGTATTATATTGAACTTTTGAACCAATTGAAGGAAGCTCTGAAGGCCAACAGGCACAGCAAACTGTCCAATATAATCTTGTTCCTGCAAGAGAATGCCTCCGCTCACACTGCACAAGTGACCACGGCAAAACTGGCAGAGATGGGATTTCAGCTGGTTGACCACCCACCTTATTCACCAGATCTAGTTCCCTCCGACTATCATCTATTTCCAAGCCTGAAGAAACACCTCAAGGGTACCAAATTTCACATTATTTCTGATGCCATGGCTGCTACGGATGCCTGGTTTGAGGCACAACCAAAATCCTTCTTTTTGTTAGGTTTACAGAACTTGGAATACCGATGTAAGAAGTGTGTTGACATCAGTGGAGAGTATGTGGAATAAATCTAAATTTTCATCATCCTATCTTGTTTTTTTCTGGGTAAAGCCAAAGACTAATCAGCAGCCCCTCGTACATGCACAATGCACACTACCACTTTGGTTATTATCTTATCTGCATATATAGACACTGCACAGTACCAATTGTCTTATCCTATATACATATACAGTACATGGCACAATACCACTTCCATATGTATGATTTGACACTGCACAGTGCCAGTTCTCTTATTCTGTATATATGGAACCTGCACAATGCCACTTCTCTTATTCTGTATAAATGAAACTGCACAGTACCTGTTCTTTTATTATGTAAATATGGGCACTGTACAGTTCCCGTTCTCTTATTCTGTATGTATGGACATTGCACAATAACACTTTTCTTATTCTATTTGTATGGATACTTCACAGTTCAACTTCTCTTATTTTCTATGTATGGGGACTGCACAGTAACACTTCTCCTAACCTGTATATATGGACACTGCACAGTACCTCTTCTCTAATTCTGTATGTACAGTATAGGCACTGCATAGTACCACTTCTCTTATTCTATATGTATGGACAACACAGTACAACTTCTAATAGTATATATGTATGGGCACTGCACCGTACCATTCCTCTTAAGGCCACTTTACACGCTGCGACATCGCTCAAGCGTTCTCGTTGGGGTCACGGAATTTGTGACGCACATCCGGACGCTTTAGCGATGCCGTTGCGTGTGACACCTTTGAGCGATTTTGCATCGTTGCAAAAACGTGCAAAATCGCTCATCGGTGACATGGGGGTCCATTCTCAAATATCGTTGCTGCAGCAGTAACGAAGTTGTTCCTTGTTCCTGCAGCAGCACACATCGGTACGTGTGACACCGCAGGAACGAGGAACCTCTCCTTGCCTGCCTCCTGCCCGCAATGCGGAAGGAAGGAGGTGGGCGGGATGTTTGTCACGCCCATCTCCGCCCCTCTGCTTCTATTGGGCGGCGGTTCAGTGACACAGCTGTGATGTCGCTGTGACGCTGAACGAACCGCCCCCTTAGAAAGGAGGCGTTTCGCTGGTCACAGCGACATCGCAGGGCAGGTAAGTAGTGTGACGGGTCTGAGCGATGTTGTGCGCCACGGGCAGCGATTTGCCCATGTCGCACAACCGATGGGGGCGGGTACCCACGCTAGCGATATCGGTCACGATATCGCAGCGTGTAAAGCGGCCTTTATTCTGTATACATGTGTCGCGGGCAGAGGAGGGGACGCCGCGCTCTCCCTACTGCTCGGGTCCGGCTGCCGCGGCTGCTGCGGCCTGCCGCTGCTCGGTGGCTCGAGCGATGGGCCGGATCCCGGGGACTCGAGCGGCGCTCCTCGCCCGTGAGTGAAAGGGGATTGGGATTTGGGATTGTTTATTGTCCGTGACGCCACCCACGGTTGTGGTGATTTGTTGACACCACCGCTGCTCTGTATGGGGATCCCGGGAGTGGTGGTATGGAGCAGCCAGATGTTAATCCTCCCCTCCGTGGGTAGGGGGTTGGTTGTCCCGGAGCCCAATGATGAGGTGGGTGATGCAGGGCTTGGTGGGGTGCAGGGACGCGGGGGCAGCTCTGTGCCTTGCGGCACTGTGGTACTCACTCAGCCTGAGACGATGGCACAGTTCTCGGTAAAACACACGGCTGGAAAGACGGTTCCCACGGACGGCTGCACTTGCTTTCCCCAGTAGGTGACGGTCCCTTTTCCCTGCACCTAAGATGATGATGGTTGCGATGGGTTCCCACCGGTAACCCGCTCCCCGGCTTGGATATGGGCCGGAGGAGCCCTACTTTGCCCGCAGGCGCTGGCCCTGAGAAACTGGTGCCCTGGCGGTGGCGGTGTCTCTCTGTTACGGTTGGACTGTTGTCTTCAATCGGGACTTGGTTGTTAGGAGACAGACGTCCCCTTCACTGACGGATTTGGCAAATTATGGCGACTCCTAGCCTTGCCGGGATCTGAAAGGCCCCTGCCCTGGTGCTGACTGTTCTTCGAATACTGCTCCAGACCGCCGGGTCACCACCCGTCCGCGATCCTTCCAGCAACCTCCGAGCAGTCCCCCTGCAGACTATCACCGCCGTCTGCTGACCTTGCTGTCACTGTCCGGGGCACACACCCGGACCAACTTCAGGCTTTACTACTGTCACTTTTCTGTCACTTCAGCTTTTCTCTTTAGCTCCACTACCACTTCACTTGACTCAAGCTCTCCTGAGCTAAATTGTTCTTTCCACTTCTCCCTCCAAACTCCATCTCCTCCTCAGACCCTAGTCTGGCTTCAACTGCCTGGTTCTCCCGCCTCCAGGGCTGTGAACTCCTTGGTGGGCGAAGCCAACCGCCTGGCCCACCCCCTGGTGTGAACATCAGCCCCTGGAGGAAGGCAACAAGGATTTTGGTAGCCTAGGTGTTCCTAACTGGGGTGTAGGGTGTGGTGGTGTTATGACCTGTGACCCCTGGCTTGCCCAGGGCGTCACACATGGATATTGTGTAGGTGAGTGCAGCCCCTACTAAGGATGTTGCTTTACTGTGATTTTCAGATTGTGTTGTACTGAGGCTTTAAGGGGTACTTTGCATGCTGCGACATCGCTAACCGATTGCAGCGACGCCTAGCGCGTTAGTCCCCGCCCCCTCGCAGATGCGATATCTTGTGATAGCTGCCGTAGTGAACATTATCGCTACGGCAGCTTCACACGCACTTACCAGCCCTGCGACGTCGCTCTGGCCGGCGACCCGCCTCCTTCCTAAGGGGGCGGGTCGTGCGGCATCACAGCGATGTCACATGGCAGGCAGCGAATAGAAGCAGAGGGGCGGAGAAGAGCGGGACGTAAACATCCCGCCCACCTCCTTCATTCCTCATTGCAGGCGGGACGCAGGTAAGGAGATGTTCCTCGCTCCTGCGGCTTCATACACAGTGATGTGTGCTGCCGCAGGAACTAGGAACAACATCGTACCTGTCGCTGCAGCGAAATTATGGAAATGACCGACACTACACAGATCACCAATGCACGACGCTTTTGCGATCGTTTATCGGTGCTTCTAAGCTTTACACGTTGCAACGTCGTTACTGGCGCCGGATGTGCGTCACTTTCGATTTGACCCCGACGACATCGCAGTAGCGATGTCGCAACATGCAAAGTACCACTATGAGACTGGCTCACTAGCAGAGCATAATGGGATGGCCCAGATCTTCCCCTCCTGCTGGGAGCTGTTTTGGTCTGTTTGGAGAGAAGTGGAGAGAGAAGCAGGACGTGATACACAGAGTTCCAGGACGAGCAGAGGGACACACACAGGAAGGAGTTTGTGCAGTGGCTGTGCCATGACTTTGAGTAGCTAGGTCTGTGTGAGAAGGAGCTGAGAGAGTTCCTGGTGGCCCAGAGGAATGCTCGCCTGAGAGAGATGGTATCCGGCCTGTTAGCACACACTGCCTGGATGAGCCCAGCTGTCTGGGGTATTGAGTGAAGAAAAGAACTTCATTGTCCTCAAGCCCCAGAGTGGACCGATCTTGTGTCAGTACTGTGAGTGGATGCACGGGTGCTGCGGTTAGGGAACAATATTAGGCCTCCGTAGTTAGAGTGCGGTAGACGCACAATCATTTTAGGGGAGACCAGTTAGGATAGAGGTCAGAGCAGGATTGTTGTACGTTATAGATACATGTCGCTGTACTGCTGGTGAATATATTGTTGGTTGTTATAGTTGTGGTGACTTGGGTAGTCACTTCAGCTAAAGCGTATAATCTTGTATTGTGGACTGTATTCCAGCCTATATTGCTTTTCTTCAGCTGCCCGGCAGCTCACGTTTGTAATCCTCTGTAAATAAACACTCACCATGGTTTATCCGTCAATTCGTCTGATTGCGTGACTTGCTCTGCATTGCGGTGGGCCATTGGTGTATCGCTTCAAGTGGCGCTGCGAGCAGGGTCACGGTTATCAAGATGGAGGCAGTGGATAGCCATCGGAGAAGTGGTGGCAGGCAATGGTGGAAACCCTGCAAGGACCCTTCCAATGGGTGCCATATTTAACATGTTACCCAGATTCGATGATAGAAACATGTGGTTGACTGATTGGGTGTCCCACTTACAAGGCATACTGAAAGTTTACAACATCAGCCCTGCCCTCAAATTAGAAATCGCCTTGATCACCCTGGAGGGAGAAGCCTGTAGAAGCGTCTGTCCACAACCATAGAGCACGCACAGCACTCTAAGAGAGCTAGTGATCTTCTTAGAAGAGATGTATGGTGAGACCGCAAGTGCAGGACACCCCCGGGTAAAATTCTTCTCTGGATTCCAGTGGGAAGAGGATGTTTTCCAGTATGCCATGGCATTACAGGAGGCGATGGCTGAGGTCTAAAAAAAGGAAGAGGTTGGGACTGCCGGCTTAGGGCCTGTTAACCGGACACTCCGGGAACAGTTTATACTGCGACTTTGTAACACCCCCTTATGGCGAGCCCTGTCAGAACGTGTCTGGGCAAACCAGACCCTCTCGTTCTGGAAGATTCTGGTAGAGGTAGTGGCCTGAAGCAAGGAAAAGGTCTATGCCTCCGGAGTCATATGCTATCACGCTGCCATCCCTCGTGGAGGAACCACTCAGGAAGCTGTCCTCATACAAGTGGTGCAGAACCTACAGACCGCCCTAATGAACATGCAGGAAAAGCTGATCCGGATGGAATCGGAGATGAGTAATCTATCGGTCTCTAAAGCCTCTTATTTAGCTTTGCTTTGCAGTATCCTTACCAGCCTTATCCTCCATGTCCTACAATGCAGTTGTGGCATCTGGGCTCGCCACGGATGAGCTACTCCCCCAGGCAACCTATAGAGACTGGACACCAGAACCGGAGTATATTCCGGAGGAGAGAGGACGTCACCTGTAGGTGGTGTGGAAAACAAGGCCACCGGGCCCAAAACTGCCGGAAGGGACCCCCAGGCAGGGAAGAGCCCCCGATTGTGGCAGCCTTGACAAGTGGAGAGGCGTGTGTACTAACTAAATCACTGGGGCGAACTAAAGAAGAATACTCAATATAAAGATGAAGGTTTGAGACAGATAAAGCAATAGGTAGCCCAGCAGCAGATCCCAAACAAAGTGAAGAGAGATAGCCTTGATGTCAACATGAAGATTATACTTTGGGAACGATTGGAACTCCGTGATGCCATACTCTACCGCAGAAAGCAGCACACCAAGAGGACCAAAGTGAGATGGCAGGTGGTCCTCCTGAAAGCCTTGGTGCACAAATTAATCTAAAAAGCTCACGAGTTTGGAGCCCACTTCGGTTCGGTCAAGACCTACTAGTGGCTGCAGCAGTACGTATATTACCCCAGGCTAGAGTCTGCAGTAGAAGAAGGTTGTCAGCGATGCCGAGTGTGTGATCTCAGCAAGAGTACCAAACAAAGGGCTCCCATCTAGTCATGACAGTTAGCTGCAGCACAATTGCAAAAGAAGGTGTACAGTGGTCGCAGCCTGGTGCAGGAGGTCCTACTTCGGCCTTGGGATCGGGTGCTAGTATGAGAGAAATGTTCTAAGGGTAATCTAAGTGAAAGATGGGAAGTCCAGCCCTACATGTTGCTGGAGCAAGCATATGCTGATGGACCTGGCTACAAGGCCCAAGTCAAAGGTGGGGCGGCTGGTCCCAGTGTCATTCACCGAAACATGCTGAGGCCGTGTTGCTTTGAAACTTGCACGACGACGATGGCTCTGAAGGAACAAGCCCCTGCTCCGAAGACCGTGTCACCTCTCTGTCTCGTCGATGAAGACTGGTGATCCGTTCCAAGTGTAACTGAGTCTCCTCTGCATGAGAACTCATCATTGCCACCTCAGCTAGAAGAATAACCGTTGAATCCTCCTGAGGACCCTGTGGTGAATGCTACCCTGGAAGAGAGCCAAGAGTCAAGTGAGAGCCAGGATATCCGAAGATCCTGGAGGTCTCCTGCAGAGCTTCCACCAGTTAGATATGCAGACCAGTTGGTATTGTCAGTATTCTTGATGCTGTTGTCTTCCTCTACAGGTGGTACCTATGCATTACGTGCTCATGTGTTGTACTGTGGGACCGCCGGAGATAGCGAGAGAGACGGCTACCCTTCGATGTAGGTTCCCAGAGGCAAAGAACCTAAAAAAGCCAGCTTCTGTGACTGGTTCATGCCCTTATATCGTCATGGCCGAGGACGGCCATCATTAAGGAGGGAGGCATGTAGGGGAGTGCAGCCCCTACTAAGGATGTTGCTTCACTGTGACTTTCAGATTGTGTTGTACCGAGGCTTTAAGAGACTGGCTCACTAGCAGAGCATAATGGTATGTCCCAGATCTCCCCTGCTGCTGGGAGTTGATTTGGTCTGTTTGGAGAGAAGTGGAGAGAAAAGCATGAAGTGAGACACAGAGTTCCAGGACAAGGAGAGGGTCACACATAGGAATTAGTCTGTACAGTGGCTGTTTCATGACTTTGAGTAGCTCCTGTGTCTGTGTGAAAAGGAGCTGAGAGAGTTCCTGGTGGCCCAGGGGAATGCTCGCCTGAGAGAGATGGTATCCGGCCTGTTAGCAGACACTGCCTGGATGAGCCCAGCTGTCAGGAGAATCGAGTGAAGAAAAGACCTTCATCGTACTCAAGTCCCAGAGCGGACCGGTCCTGGAACAGTACCGTGAGTGGATGCTCGGTTGCTGCAGTTAGGGAACCATATTAGGCCTCCATAGTTAGAGTGTGGTAGCCGCACGGTCTTTTTAGAAGAGACCAGTTAGGATAGAGGACAGAGCATGATTGTTGTATGTTATAGATACATGTCGCTGTACTGCTGGTGAATATATTGTTGGTTGTTCTAGTTGTGGTGACCTGGGTAGTCACTTCAGCTAAAGAGTATAATCTTGTATTGTCGGCTGTATTCCGGCCTATATTCCTTTTCTTCAGCTGCCTGGCCGCTCACGTTTGTAATCCCCTGTAAATAAACATTCACCCTGGTTTATCCGTCAATTCGTCTGATTCTGTCACACCGAGGGCCCACTGCAATACAGAGCAAGTATCACTTCAATTGCACAGTACCTATTCTCTAATTCCTTATATATGGGCAATGCATAATACCACTCCTGTTATTCTGTATGTATGCATATTGCACAGTACCTCTTCTCTTAATCTGTGTATTGAGCACTACACAGTACCATTTCTCTTATTCTGTATACTGTATATGGGTACTGCACTCTACCAGTTGTCTTTTTCTGCATATACAGTATGGACACTTCATAGTACCACTTCTCTTACTCTGTATATATAGAATCTACACAGTACCTCTTCTCCTATTCTGTATATATGGGCACTGCACTTTACCACTTCTCTTATTCTGTCTTTATGGACACTGCATATGGTCACTTCTCTTACTATGTATGTATGGACACTACACAGTACCTCTTGTCTTATTCTGTATATATGGGCACTTCACAGTATCACTACTCTTTTTCTATATGTTTGGATATTGCACAGTACTACTTCTCATATTCTGTATGCATGGACATTGCACAGTACCATTTCTCTTATTCTCTATGTTCATAATGGTCACCGGCCTAGTCTACTCATTCACATAGCATTCGAGCACACATGGGGAATCTGTGAACACAGATATAGTGGATACTGGCGCTGGTCTGGACATCAAGATGGACACCATCATTTTCGAAGGCGTAGTGCAACTGTCTGTCTCCTACATCCCTTGTTAGCTAAGTTACTACCTACAATGCAACAGAACAAAATACAATGCTTGTGTCCGACAAGCACTTTTTACCATTTGTGACCCCCCTTCTTTTTACATTGTAAGATGGCAAGCAGGACCCGTACTCCTGCTGTAACTGTTGAACTATGTCTTACTTGTATTGTCTTTATTGTTTGTACATTGTCCCTGCTTAATGGTAAAGTACTGCTGAATATGTTTGCGCTATATTGGAATAACACAAAAAAACTGAGAAAAAAGGCAAATTGGACAGAATTTTACATAGAACTCCAAAAATGCGCCAGATAAAATTGTTAAAACCCTCAATATTTGGTTGCACACCCTTTGGAATAAATACCTTCGACCAATGCTTCCTATAACTGTCCACAAGCTTCTTACACCTCTCACTTGGAATTTTGGACTCTTTTGGAAACTGCTCTAGGTCTCTCATATTTAAAGACGCCTTCCCCTAACAGCAATTTTAAGATATCTCCACAGGTGTTAAATGGGATTTAGATCTGGATTCATTGCTGCCACTTCAGAACTCGCCAGCTCATTGTTTCCATCCATTTCTGGGAATTTGTTGAAGTATGTTTGGGGTTATTGTCCTTTTGAAAGACGCAACCCAGATTTATGACACTAGGCTCTACATTGCCACTCAAAATCCTTTGCTAATCTTAATATTTCATAATGCCTTGCACACAGTCAAGACACCCAGTGCCAGAGGCAGCAAAACATCTTTGAACCTCCACCATATGTGACTGTAGGTACTGTGTTCTTTTCTTTGAAGGCCTCATTCTATTTTCTGTAAACAGTAGAATGATGTGGTTTACCAAAAAGCTCTATCTTGGTCTCATTTATCCACAAGTACTTTCCCAGAGGGATTTTCGCTTACTCACGTAGAATTTGACAAAATGCAGTCTAGCTTTTTTATTTTTCTCTATCAAAAGTGGGATCCTCCCGGGTATTCTACCATAGCATTTCATTTCAGTCAAATTGTTCGCGCTGACACTAATGCACCCTGAGCCTGCAGGGCAGCTTACATTTCTTTGGATCTTGTTTGGGGCTGCTTATCCACCATCTGGACTATCTAGTGTTGCAACCTTTCATAATTTTTTCTCTGCTGACCAAGCCCAGGGACATTAGCTACAGTGCCATGGGTTGTAAACGTCTTGATTATGTTTCACACCATGGACAAAGGAACATCAAGATTTCTGGAGATAAACTTGTAACCTTGAGATTGTAGATATTTTACAACAATTTTGGTTCTCAAGTTCTCAGACAGTTATCTTGTCCTCTTTCTTTTCTCCATACTTAGTGTGGCACACATAGACACACAATGCAATGATTGAGTCAGCTTCTCCCCTTTTTATCTGGTTTCAGGTGTGATTTTCATATTGCCCACACCTGTTACTTGCCATAAGTCAGTTTCAATGAACATCACATGCTTTAAACAAAGTTGTTTACCTACAATTTTGGAAAAGTGGCAAGAATTTTGTCTGACCAATTTGTGGTGATATTATGTCCAATTTACATTTATTTCTCAGTTTGTTTTGTGTTCTTCCAACACACACAGAAAATAAATGTGTGTATAACAAAATATGTGTAATTGCAATCATTTTCCCTGAGAAATACTTCATGTTCTAGATCAAATTCAAGGGTTCCAACACTTTCGGCCATGACTGTATTTCAAAACTCTAACTTATTATCTCAGAGCTCTGACTTATTTTCATTTTCTGTAAGAAATAATTCATTTTCTGCAACAATTGTAAGGGCGCCAACACTTTCAGAAATGACTGTAAATACATATTTTATGATTATTCATTGTGTAGTGGCCTTTCTTGGGTAGTGCAACCCAGCCCCATAAGAGCTGACCTATAGTACCTGAGAACAGCTACTACAAAGTGTCATCAGCCATGCTGTTCCGACTAAGAACCCTGCTTACATTCAGCAGGTGTTAGAAATGCGGATCGATGACGTTGCAAGTTGTTGGACACCAACTAAGCTGATATTGATACCTATGCTAAGAATAGGTGGATAGGTCATCAATATCTAAGTTGACAACCCTTTTAAGACTTAATTGCTTCTTGGCCTTTCAGCTAAAATCAAGTATAGTATCTGTTCTTATCAGTGGTTGCGGACTTATGCCGGCATCACACGGGACGATCTATCGTGCGATCGTACCCGCCCCCATCGTTTGTGCGTCACAGGTAATTAGTTGCCCGTGGCGCACAAAGTCATGAACCCCCGTCACACGTACTTACCTCCTGGACAACCTCGCTGTGGGCGGCGAACATCCTGTTCCTGAAGGGGGAGGGACGTTCGGCGTCACATCAACGTCACACTGCGGCCGGCCAATAGAAGCGGAGGGGCGGAGATGAGCGGGACGTAACATCCCACCCACCTTCTTCCTTCCGCATTGCCGGTGGGACGCAGGTAAGCTGTGTTCGTCGTTCCCGGGGTGTCACACGGAGCGACATGTGCTGCTTCGGGAACGATGAACAACCGGAGCACAGAAGGAGGACCGACTTTTTAAAAATGAACCATGTGTCAATGAGCAACGACGAGGTGAGTATTTTTGCTCGTTCACAGTTGTTCCGAGGTGTCACACGGTACGATATGTCTAACGATGCCGGATGTGCGTCACTAACAACATGACCCCAACGACATATAGCCCGATATATCGTACCGTGTGACTCCGGCATTAGGATGTATGCACCGGAACAGATGCGCGTAACAGAGGCTTCTGGTTAAATGCAGGGTGGATTATGAAGTCAACTTGTAGACGACTTTTTCTCCTGTAGGAGAGGGCTGGCATAGGACCGCATCTTTTAAAAAAAAATGTTGTGGTATTTTGTACTTGGATGCAGAAATTCTCAGCTTTGGGCTTTTAAATAATAAGACATAACATAAATAATATAAAGTTAGTGTTCTTTAGTTAGGGAGGAATAAGTTTTTGCTTAGTGTGTGACCGATCTCTGCTTCTCTACCTGCAGATTTATCAGAGGTGTTGGTTAGTATTTAAGAAGGCTTCCAGTAAAGGACCAAAGCGGCTGGAGAAGTTTTCAGATGAGCGAGCGGCATACTTCCGATGTTATCATAAGGTAAATATGAGACAATATTATGCATGAAGGAAGGAAAAGATCTATAGTAAAAGTATTCATATCCAGTAAACTTTTCCACATTTTTTCACGTTATGTCAACAAATTTAAATGTATTTTATTGGGATTTTACGTGATATACAAACACTGAGTAGCAAGTATTTGTCAAGTCTAAAGCGGGCTTTACACGCAACGACATCACTAATGACATGTCGTTGGGGTCACGGAATTCGTGACGCTCATCCGGCCTCGTTAGCGACGTCGTTGCGTGTGAAACGCAGGAACGACTGTTAACGATCAAAACTACTTACCTAATCGTTGATCGTTGACACATCGTTCCTTTCCCGATTATCGTTGATATTGCAGGACGCAGGTTGTTTGTCGTTCCTGCAGCAGCACACATCGCTATGTGTGACACCGCAGGAACGAGGAACAACATCGTACCTGCGGCCGCCGCCAATGAGGAAGGAAGGAGGTGGGCGGGATGTTACGGCCGCTCATCTCCGCCCCTCCACTTCTATTGGGCGGCCGCTTAGTGACGCCGCTGGGACGCCGAACGAACCGCCCCCTTAGAAAGGAGGCGGTTCGCCGGCCACAGCGACGTCGCAAGGCAGGTAAGTATGTGTGACAGATCCTAGCGATGTTGTGCGCCTCGGGCAGCAATTTGCCCGTGACGCACAACCGACGGGGGCGGGTGCTATCGCTTGCGACATCGCTAGCGATGTCGCAGCGTGTAAAGCCCGCTTAAGGGAAATATTTATACACACGAATATGCTTTCATCTAAACCCTCCATTGAAGCTCTGGCAGTATGTTTATGGTCGTTGTCCTGCTGAAAGGTGAATCCAGTCCCAAGTCTTTTCCAGCCTCTACCAGGTTTTTCCTCGGGATTGTCCTGTATTTATATCCATCCATTTTCCAATCAACTCTGACCAACTTCCCTGTCCCTGCTGAAGAAAAGCCTCACAGCATGAGCTGCCACCACCAAGTTTGATGGTAGGGATCATGTTTTTAGAGTGATATGTAGTGTTAGTTTTCCGCCACATAAAGTATTTTGTATTTGGCCCAAAAGTTCTACGTTGGTCTCATCTGACCAAAGCACCTTCTTCCACATGCTGACTTTGTCTACTACATGGCGTGTGGAAGAAGGTTCTCTGGTCAGATGAGACTGCAGACCTAAATCCCATTGAGAATATGTGACAAGACTTGAAAATTGATGTTAACAGACGCCTCCATCCAATCTCACTGACCTAGAGCCGTTTTACAAAGAAGAATGAGCTGAGCAAAAATTTCAACCTCTAGATGTGCAAAGCTGGTAGAGACATCCCCCAAATGATTTGCAGCAGTAATTGCAGCAACAGGTAGTCTTACAAAGTATTGACTCGCGGCTGAATATAAATGCACTTCACAATTTACAGAAATAGATTTTTAAAATATTTAGAAACCGTGTATATTTTCTTTACACTTCACAAACAGTTGCTACTTAGTGTTGATATACAGTATTGCTTAAAATCTTCTTAAAATTATTTTAGGTTTGTTGGGGTAACGTAAATGTGGAAAATTTTCAAATGCTATACTTTTTCAACGCACTGTATATTCCTCTCCACCGAGGATGTTATTACAGTGGATATATTCTAGTACATAGGGGCAGTAGTATAGTAGTTATATTCTTGTTAACAGGAGGCAGTATTATAGTAATTCTATTCTTGTACTTAGGGAACAATATTATAGTAGTTATATTCTTGTACATAGGGGGCAGTATTATAGTAGCTATATTCTTGTACATAGGAGGCAGTATTATGGTAGTTATATTCTTGTTAACAGGAGGCAGTATTATAGTAATTATATTCTTGTATTTAGGGAACAATATTATAGTAGTTATATTCTTGTACATAGGGGGCAGTATTATAGTACTTATATTCTTGTACATAGGGGGCAGTATTATAGTAGCTATATTCTTGTACATAGGAGGCAGTATTATGGTAGTTATAGTTTGTACATAGGGGAAGTATTATAGTAATTCTTTTCTTGTACATAGAAGCAGTGTTATAGTAGTTATATTCTTGTACAATGGCGGCAGTATTACAGTTATATTCATACATAGGGGCAATATTATAGAAGTTATATTCTTGTTAATTGGATCAGTATTATAATAATTATATTCTAGTACATGGGGAGCGGTGTTATAGTAGTTATATTCTTGTACATAGAATAGAGGCAGTATTATAGTAATTGTATTCTTGTACATATTATTATAGTAATTATATTCTTGTACATAGAAGTGGTGTTATAGTAGTTATAGCAGTTATATTCTTGTACCTAGGGGGCAGTATTATAGTTTTATTTTTTTCCGTAGGGGCAATATTATAGTAGTTACATTCTTGAACATGGGGCAGTATTATAGTAGTTATATTCTTATACATAGAGGGCAGTATTATAGCAGTTATGTTCTTGTACATAGGAGAGAGTATTATAGTAGTTATGTTCTTGTACATAGGAGAGAGTATTATAGTAGTTATATTCTTATACATAGGGGCAGTATTATAGTAGTTATGTTCTTGTACATAGGAGGCAGTATTATAGTAGTTACGGTATATTTTTGTACATAGGGTACAGTATTATAGTAGTTATATTCTTGTACATGGGGCAGTATTATAGTAGTTCTATTCTTGTACATAGGGGCAGTATTTTAATGCATATTTTCTCGTACATTTCTTGTAGTTTTAACTCACATGAACATTTCCCTGCTCAGAATTATGATTATTTCACTCCAACAATTTATAAATTATATAGTGGGGGCCAGTTGGGACCTTTGCGGGAGAATTACAGTGACAACTGTTATTTTGCTGTCACACTTTTTCACAGGCATTTATCACACATTAGTGAAAGGCGCAGGAGGAGAAACCTTTAATGTCACATAATTGTGCCACACACAATGTATAACGGAGCGGCTGCACACGCCCGACACCTTGTTATGCTTTCTGCCATGTAAGTGATGTTTTCAGCCATAATCATTAGTGGAGAGTGCAGTAATTGAAGTATGTAGAGGATTTGCTGGTGATTATTATTAATGCACTGTATTTACCGCTGCCACCATCTACGCTCAGGTTATGTCAGACTGACAGAGAACTCAGCCTCAGTCGCTGACCCTTGGACCTAGTGGGTAAATGTTTTCTGTACAGGTTGTTTTTTTACTTTGATTATTATGGAAAATATTGATTAGTATTCGCTGGGAAAGTATCACAAAGGCTTAGATACAGCCGGTTCATGAATAGTATCACATGCGACAGGCTTAGATACATCCGCTGCAACAATAGTATCCCACATAACAGATTTAGATATTGGTATAATGCATAAAGGGTTAAACATTAGCTTTTATTTTGGCCATTTTTAATGACATAACTAATATTCTTCTTAAATACTCTGTGCTGCTGTGAGTCCAGCTTCTTGCACTACATTAATCTGTGCCTTCCCCAAAAATGGTAATTTTATTAAAAAAAATTATATAATTAATCGTGTTGTTAAAGGAGTTGTTCACTACTTTAACATTGATGGCCTTGCCTTATGATAGGTCATCAATGTCAGATCGGCCAGTTTGCGACACCCTGCACCCCCGCCAATCCGCTGCACCCGGTGCTGGCGGAAGCTGGAAATAGTTCCGGAGCTGCCCCGCCTCCTCATACCGGCAGTGGCTGGTTACTGTACATCCGCCTCCTATTGATTTGAATAGGAGGCGGATATGCACTACCTGGTCGCGGCCATTATCAAAAGATGGGGCAGCTCCGAAATTGAGCACTTTCTGCTGCCGCCAGCCCCGAGGATAGCTGATTGGTGGGGGTGTAGGGTGTCAGACCCCGGCTGATCAGACATTGATGACCTATCCTAATGATAGGTCATCAGTTGTAAACTAGGACCACCCCTTTAATTATAACGCCTGAAATCCTCTGTGCTGTTGGCATACTAAGCTCCTTAGGGTACGGGTCCACTTGCGTATGACTCGTGCGAGTCTCGCATCGGTATCACCCCGCACAGCCGCACACTCTCCTGACAGGAAGGGGTCAGCTGCATGTATTTCTATGCATTCCTGTCAGGAGAGTGTGCGGCCGTGCGGGGTGATACCGATGCGAGACTCGCACGAGTCATACGCAAGTGGAACTCTGGCCTTACTCTCAGTCTACCTCCCATAAAATGTGCTCTTCTGCTCTCCTTAAGTATTCTGTGCTGCTGTAAACCCTTCTTTAACTATTTACAATATCTCTAAAGGCTGCTTTACACCAGACAATCTATCGTGCGATAGATCGTCGGGGTCACGGTTTTTGTGACGCACATCCGGCATCGCTGGCGATGCCGGCCTGTGTGACACCTCCTAGCGACGCAGTATCGCTCACAAATCGTGAGTCGTGTACTGGTCGCTAGGTTCCATAATATCGGTCCTGAAATCGGGCGACGGTTGTTCATCGTTCCCGTGGAATCACACGTCGCTCCGTGTGACACCACGGGAACGATTAACATCGCGTACCTGCCTCCCGCGGCTGCCGCCGGCTCTATGTGGAAGGAAGGAGGTGGGCGGGATGTTTACATCCTGCTCATCTCCGCCCCTCCGCTTCTATTGGCCGGCGGCCGTGTGACGTCGCTGTGACGCCGAACGTCCCTCCCACTCCAGGAAGTGGACGTTCGCCGCCCACAGCGTGGTCGCACGAGAGGCAAGTACGTGTGACGGGGGTTACCGACTTTGTGCTCCACGGGCAGCGATTTGCCCGTGACACAAAAATGACGGGGGCGGGTACGATCGATTGTGAAATTGCACAATCGGTCGTACCGTGTAAAGCAGCCTGCAGTCCGTGACCTCCAACAAGATCAGCGCACACCTCTCCTGAAATACTCTGTGTAGCTGTTAATATTTATTTAGGTTTTTTGGCTACTATATGACATAGTCTTTTTAAACAGCCATAATAAACTCCCTCTTTCCTTGTCATATTCCAGGCAGTTAAGTTGGAATGATTTTACTCCATCATAAATGGTAACCGGCAGAGAGCGCTTTGTCGGTGAAAGTGTTAATAGGTTTGGCGGTGGCGGAGGACGGGGTCAGGCTGGTCACCGCTGTCAGCTCTTTGTTCCCTTAATGAAGCTGTTTGTACATTTTGCAGGCACTAATCAATATGTGTTTCTGTGACATGAGGCAGGAGGTATCGCAGGGGGAGCGCAGAATGGAGAGCACCGGCTGCGTATTACTCTCCATGACATGATTTATGGAGGGTTTCTAGGCCGATGCTGCTCCCTAAAAATATATATATATATATTTTTTTGTTTATTCTTCATCGTGGCAAACTGGTTCTTGCAAAATTGCGTACAATCGCAGGGACCACAATCATCACTTGAATAGGGCATGGTCCCCAAGTTGCTCTTAATCTATGGGACTGATGGAGACGGCGGAGTATATCTCATCCAATAACCGTCCATACATCTTCTTATTCCAGGTCACAGAGCTGAACAATGTAAAAAGCATCAACAGACTCCCAAAAACCACCAAGAAGCACGCGGTGGGGATATTCTTCACTGATGATACCTCCAAAACATTTGCTTGTGAATCAGGTAAGATATGGGATATCCCTTTAGGGGCTGAGCTCAGCTGGTGCCATGCTGCACTTCGACCAACCCTCGGGTCTCATAGACCCCATCTAATCACATTGCACTTTATTTAAAACCGTATTTTGTTGAAATTGAAGCACGCCCGCCCCAATTACTAATATCTGTCATAGCAGATATAAAACGTTGTGTCATATTAAGGGGTATATGAACTCACAAGGTTTCATCTGTCCTGCCAAGCGTCCAGAAATTCCAGCACAGTCCATAAAAATAGGGCATTTTTTTTGACCTGTGAGTAAAAAGTTTGGAAAGTGTCCATTACATAGTTACATGGGTTAAAAAAAAGACTTAGGTCCATCTAGTATAACCTTTCTCCACAAAGCATATATTTTGTCACTAAAGGCCGCTTTACACGCAACGACATCGCTAAAGAGATGTCGTTGGGGTTACGGAATTCGTGACGCACATCTGGCCTCGTTAGCGATGTCGTTGCGTGTGACACGCAAGAGCGACCGTTAACGAGTGATAATACTCACCATATCGTTGCTCGTTGACATGCTGCTCTATTCCCAAATGTTGTTGCTGCTGCAGGTACGAGGTTGTTCGTCGTTCCTGCGGCAGCACACATCGCTACGTGTGACACCACAGGAATGAGGAACCACATCGTACCTACGGCCGCACGCTATGAGGAAGGAAGGAGGTGGGCGGGATGTTCGTCCCGCTCATCTCCGCCCCTTCGCCTCTATTGGTCGCCCGCTTAGTGACGTTGCTGTGATTCGTTCGGCATCGCCAGAGGCGGTTCGCCAGTCACAGCGACATCACTAGGCAGGTAAATAGTGTGATAGTTCCTAGCGATGTTGTTCGCCACGGGCAGCGATTTGCCCGTGACGCACAACCGATGAGGGCAACCGACAATGTTGTGTGTACTGAGGAAATCATCCAGCCCTTTTTTAAATGTTGCTATGGTGTCATGGCTCATTCACCAAAATAAGCCTGATCTTTCAGCTCCTAAATGGATCCCTATTAAATATGTGTTCACCCAACATGAACATATATTAAGCTGGTGTTAATGTGGCTGAAACCCACGCCTACTTGCAACTGGCCAATTGAATTGTTGAGTGGGTGGGGGTTTGTTCACGTAGGTGGGGTTTCATCTGCTGCAAACCTGAATTTTACGCCTAGTGAAAGCCATTAAGAGAATTTGGTGTGCCGACTCCCGTCGTTCACAGCAGGCTCTTTGTGTTGCAACCAACATATCACTACTGTGTAGTGAAGACCTTCACAGAGATGACAAGTCTTTGGGTGTATGTGTTTTGTACAAGGCAGCAAGTCCAGCAAGTAATCTAAGTTGCGAAAGAAATCCAGCACACAAGTACAAGGCTGGAACCTCACCCCTGGTGTGGGTGGAGGCTCTCCATGACTTTAATTAGGTGGGAGAGGTGACCTCTTGTTTGGGGAGTGAGGTGATAGGGACCTTTGGGTGTATATAGCCAGGTTTGGGGGTGGGGGGCAACCTTTGGGCCGCGCTTTCCAAAGATAGTCCCGCCTGCCCTTCCTTATTGAGTTATTCCAGGGTCATGGTGGCTATTGGCGGTTGGAGTGGGTTCTCGGAGTTGGTTCAAATTGGTCTCGGGGATCCATAGAGTTATGGATTTCTTAATTTGCTGGTGGTGGTTGTCTGGTGATTTGAGGGAAACCTCCAGCATGGAATGCCGGGTCCCGTTATTGGTGTATATTGCTCTCTCCCTCTTTAGGTATTGGTGCTCCCGAGCTGGTGGTTACAGTTGGGAGTCAGTGTGGTTCAGGGGCAGGTTACTGTTATTGGTACCAGACTTTATAAGCTTCAAGGACCCCACCCAATCTGAGTTATTTATGAATGTTTTATGTTGCTAAATAAAAGGCTGCTGTGGCCATTTCATCCAACATGGTGTCAGTGTCTTATTTTGGAACTAATAGCAGGGATTATGTGGGAGGGGTTTCTGGGGACAGGGCGTATGAGGGGAATGTCACTGTAACATCGACTATACCAAAGTCAGGAAAGTGGCTGATACTGTCGTGAGCGGAGGAGGGGACGCTGCGCTCTCCCACTGCTCGGGTCCGGCTGCCGCTGCGGCTGCGGCCTGCTGCTGCTCGGTGGCTCGAGCGATGGGCCGGATCCCGGGGACTCGAGCGGCGCTCCTCGCCCGTGAGTGAAAAGGGATTGTTTTTTTTGGGATTGCTTATTGTCCGTGACGCCACCCACGGTTGTGGTGATTGTGTGGACACCACCGCTGCTCTGTATGGGGATCCCGGGAGCGGTGACAGGGAGCAGCAAAGTTGTTGGTTCTCCCCTCCGTGGGTAGGGGTTGGTGGTTGTCCCGGGGCCCAGTGATGAGTTGGGGAATGAGGGATGGCGGGCCGGTGCAGGGCCTGGTGGGGTGCAGGGACGCGGGGGCAGCGCTGTGCCTCACGGCACTGTGGTACTCACTCAGCCTGAGACGGGGACACAGTTCTCGGTAAAACACACGGCTGGAAAGACGGTTCCCACGGACGGCTGCGGTTGCTTTTCCCCGGTAGTTGACGGTGACGGTCCCTTGTCCTGCACCTAAGTCTATGTTGGTAGCGATGGGTTCCCACCGGTAACCCGCTCCCCTGCTTGGATATGGGCCGGAGGAGCCCCTCTTTGCCCGCAGGCGCTGGCCCTGAGAAACTGGTGCCCTGGCGGTGGCGGTGTCTCTCTCTACCGGTTGGACTGTTGCCTTCAATCGGGACTTGGTTGTTGGGAGACCCAGAGGTCCCCTTCACTGACGGATTTGGCAAATTCACGGCGACTCCTAGCCTTGCCGGGATCCGAAAAGGCCCCTGCCAATGGTGCTGGCTTCACTTCGTATACCGCTCCGGTACCGCCGGGCCACCACCCATCCACGGTCCTTTCGGCAACCTCCGATCAGCCTCTCCTGCAGACGGTCACCGCCGTCTGCTGACCTTGCTGTTCTCAGTCCGGGGCACACACCCGGACCAACTTCAGGCTTTCTCAACTGTCTCGTTCTCTTCCACTTTTACTCCTCTCTCTTGCTCCTCTACCACTTCACTCCTAAACTCAACTGAACTCCTAAACTGAACTGCCTGGTTTTCCCGCCTCCAGGGCTGTGAACTCCTCGGTGGGCGGAGCCAACCGCCTGGCCCATCCCCTGGTGTGGACATCAGCCCCTGGAGGAAGGCAACAAGGATTTTTGGTTAGCTTTGGTGTACCTATCCGGGGTGTAGGGTGTGGTGGTGTCATGACCTGTGACCCCTGGCTTGCCCAGGGCGTCACAATACCTGCTGATTTGTTAGGGAAGTCAAGTGTCAGCCAGACGTGGGCGACCTTAGAGAGGAAAAGGAGCTGCTCAGCTATGGACACTTGAAGAGTGAAGCATCTCTAGGAGCGGCCATTGTCAGGGATCATAGCCAGTAGCCTGGGTGCAGTGTTCACAGCCTAACACATTGACATTGTGTGGCCCTGTACCAGGAAGATGGAGGTTTAGTTTATCTGTTCTGCCTGTATACTGTTGACAAATAAAGTACCAACAATTGTAACCATGAAGAACAATCCTCTGTATGATACGGAGGTGTCCTTGAAGTACAAGGCCTGCTGCCCAGTGTACCTGTTTACTGCCAAGTAAAACGCTGTTTTTACTAAATTGTTTGTTTTCCTGAACCTGGGGACAAAGGGGTTGGATGCCGTATAGAGCGTGGCAGGACTGAATATGAAGGTGTCCATGGTAAAACTTCACACACACCCAGGAACCCCTTATTTCTGCAGCGTGCAGTGGTGAAGAAAGCGAGTACCTTGCACACGGCTGCCGCCCCGAACCAGGTTGCAATTATTTTACAATTATGTGTATCGATATCCGTAACACAGTGCAGGGCTGTGACACTTTCACCCAGTATCTTAAAAGGGCAGCGCGTGTGTCGCGGGCGGGGAGGAGGGTGTCAGCACACTACGCTCACCCCTTCTGCTCGGGTCCGGCGGCTGCTGCTCAGTGGTGGCTCGAGCGGTGGGCCGGATCCTGGGGGTTTCTCGAGCGGCACTCCTCGCCCGTGAGTGAAAGGGGGTTGTTGGGTGTGGGGATTGTTTATTGTCCGTGACGCCACCCACGGTTGTGGTGATTTCACCACCGCTGCTCAATACGGGGATCCCGGGGATGGTGATGCGGAGCAGCCAGGTGTTGTGTTGCCCCTCCGTGGGTAGGGGTTGGTGATCCCAGGGCCCGGTGATGGCTTGGGAGGTGCAGGGCCTGGTGGGCGCAGGGACGCGGGGGCAGCGCTGTGCCTTGCGGCACTGTGGTACTCACTCAGCCTGAGACGTTGACACAGTTTTTACGGTAAACCAAACGGCTGGTAAGACGGTCCCATGGATGGCTGCACTTGCTCTCCCAGTAGGTGACGGTGATGTCCCTCTTCCTAGCACCTTTGTGTACTTGTTGGTTGCGATGGGTCCCCACCGGTAACCCGCTCCCCGGCTTCAAGCTGGACCAGAGGAGCTCTATTCTTTGCCCGCAGGCGCTGGCCCTGAGAAACTGGTGCCTTGGCGGTGGCGGCGTCTCTCTTACACTGGCTGGGCTGTTGCCTTCAATCGGGACTTGGTTGTTGGGGGATCTACGTCCCCTTCACTGACGGATTTGGCAAATTCTGGCGACTCCAAGCCTTGCCGGGGTCCGAGAGGCCCCTGCCCGGGTGCTGACTGTCCTTCGGAACACTGCTCCAGACCGCCGGGCACACAGCCTCCGGGGTCCTTCCAGGAACTTCCAAACGGTCCCCCTCCAGACAGTCACCGCCATTGCTGACCTTGCTGACCTGTCCTGCACACAGCTGGACTACTTCAGGCTTTTGCACACTCCTTCTGTTCTGTCACCACTCTTGCTTCCCTCCTTTACTACTTTTCTTCCTTCACTTTCACTTAGCTGTTTACTCTTTTCTAGCCCTCAGCTAGACTTCAACTCTTGCCCTGCCTGGGCTCAACTCCTGGTTTTTCCCGCCTCCAGAGCTGTGATCTCCTCGGTGGGCGGAGCCAACCGCCTGGCCCACCCCCTGGTGTGAATCATCAGCCTCTGGAGGAAGGCAACAAGGATTTTTGTTTAGCTTTGGTGTTCCTAACTGGGATGTAGGGTGTGATGGTGTGTGACCTGTGTCCCCTGGCTTGCCCAGGGCGACACATTCCCCCTTAGCAAAATGCAGACCGTCCGCGGGCTGCCGTCCAACACCGGTTTTATTTTTCTGTAAAAGATAACATGGTAAAATAATAACATTTGTACATTTTTAATAACTCTTCCCTTAACGGGAGGCACATTTACTTTAACGTTGCATAACGGTTTACGGTTACGGTTTCCGCTCTCTCCCACCCAAGCAACCTGGCCCTGATGCTGCCCCTAAAGCCCAGGCAGCACCCCTTGACCCACAGTCCAGCACACGGTACCCGAGTGGGATCTGTCCTTCCCTCCAGAGGGTAGCCACCGGTTCCTTTGGTGGCTGGGCCCTAGCCTGCTCTGCACAGGGCCCTCCCTCCAACCTGCCTCTCCGGAGGCGGCCTGCGGAAAACGGTAACGGCAAACAACATATTTACAAGCCACTTAACGTTTGTGGGTGCCCTGCAAGTTCACGGGCTTGTCCATGGATAGTTCCCATGCAAAACTTTTAAACGGTCCCCACGGGGACAACGGTGCTGGCTCCAGCCAGTTCAATCACAAAGCAAATCAGGTGAGGTACTCGGTAATCATCTTCATCATTCTTTGCAAACTTTTAAACAAACAACCAAAGTGGTGGTCCCAACGGGGACTGCGCAACGGGCATCCGCTGCTCTACTCGTACCTTTCTGCTGAGGCGGACCCGTCCTCTGCCACCAGCACATCAAACATGCACTGACATGCCTGCGGTGACAGGGGTACCCGGTACCCATTTCCACCGGTACGCGGGGTATGGACAACCACGGGGCCTCCTACATAGCGGGAACGCTCGCTTGCCTTCTCAAACTCAACAGCGGACCCGAGGCTGGGGTAGGAGTCATCACCTCTTGTTCCTGCGTCAGGCGGGTTGCCGCCAGCTGTCGCAGCCTCCTGGCCTCCAGCATCCAACATTTCAGCCCCTTCTGTGGTAGCACGGAGCAGCAGATTAGGCGAGCTTACACTGAGGCGCCCCATAAGTAACGGCAAGGGTGATGCATAGGCCGAAACTAGGCCGGGCCCCTCAGCCGCAGCGGCCGGTCCTGGTAGGACATAGGGACGTGGGTCACCAGTCGACTCTGCTACATCCATTTCCCCTCCGTACATCGGGGCAGTTGTAATCAGCTCCTCCACCTCGTTGGTCCACTGCTCCATCATCCGGAAGATCTGCTCCTGTTGGCGCCGGTGGAATTGAATCACCCGGGCCTTCATCCAGGCCACGGTTCCAGGCTCAGGGTCTGGCACCGTTACTGCTGGGACTTCTGGCACCATGCTGTTAAGGGGCCGCGGTTCCAGCGATTCCCCCTGGTGTACTTCAGGGACGTCCCGGACGTCTGTAGCCGGCTGGTCCGCCGGAGCGGCTGGGCAGGGTATCGCTACCGGTTGGGCAGGTAGCGGGCTTAATGGTGGGGCGGCAGCAGCTATTACGGGTAGCAGGGAGAGAGGTAGGGTGAGCGGAAGCCGGCCGGGCCCCTCAGCTCCAACGGCCGATCCCTCAGGAATACAGGGGCGTGGGTCGCTTACCCGCTCCTCCAAATCCTCTTCTGCCTCGCGTCTCCACATAGCAGCCACCACGTCCGCCATGTCGGTCTCCCACTCCTCCAGGAGGAGTTGCATCTGAGCCTGCAGACGGTTACTCAGCAGGACGGTCCGGTCCCTCAACCACGTCGCCGTGCCGGGTGCGGGGGCTTCCTCGTTGGGAGTTGGGTTGTACATCTTGGCAATCGTGCCTTCCAGGAACCCAGTCAGTCTGCAGAGTCCTGGCGTCTCTGCTTTTATAGCTGCAGCTACATGCAGCCAGCCGCCATCGCGTCCCCCTTAGCTCTTTCCGGCCCCTCCTTTCTGGGGGCGGGGTTTTAGCCTTCGCGCCTCTACTACTCGAGAAGACGCTCGAGCGGGAACTTTTCGCGCCAAAGATGGCGGCTTCTGAAATTTTTCTGCCGGATACCTCCGGCGGTAACAAGGCGCACCTCTACCAGACGGCAGAGCGGTAAGATCCTGTTTGTGACGCCAAGTTGTCGCGGGCGGGGAGGAGGGTGTCAGCACACTACGCTCACCCCTTCTGCTCGGGTCCGGCGGCTGCTGCTCAGTGGTGGCTCGAGCGGTGGGCCGGATCCTGGGGGTTTCTCGAGCGGCACTCCTCGCCCGTGAGTGAAAGGGGGTTGTTGGGTGTGGGGATTGTTTATTGTCCGTGACGCCACCCACGGTTGTGGTGATTTCACCACCGCTGCTCAATACGGGGATCCCGGGGATGGTGATGCGGAGCAGCCAGGTGTTGTGTTGCCCCTCCGTGGGTAGGGGTTGGTGATCCCGGGGCCCGGTGATGGCTTGGGAGGTGCAGGGCCTGGTGGGCGCAGGGACGCGGGGGCAGCGCTGTGCCTTGCGGCACTGTGGTACTCACTCAGCCTGAGACGTTGACACAGTTTTTACGGTAAACCAAACGGCTGGTAAGACGGTCCCACGGACGGCTGCACTTGCTCTCCCAGTAGGTGACGGTGATGTCCCTCTTCCTAGCACCTTTGTGTACTTGTTGGTTGCGATGGGTCCCCACCGGTAACCCGCTCCCCGGCTTCAAGCTGGACCGGAGGAGCTCTACTCTTTGCCCGCAGGCGCTGGCCCTGAGAAACTGGTGCCTTGGCGGTGGCGGCGTCTCTCTTACACTGGCTGGGCTGTTGCCTTCAATCGGGACTTGGTTGTTGGGGGATCTACGTCCCCTTCACTGACGGATTTGGCAAATTCTGGCGACTCCAAGCCTTGCCGGGGTCCGAGAGGCCCCTGCCCTGGTGCTGACTGTCCTTCGGAACACTGCTCCAAACCGCCGGGCACACAGCCTCCGGGGTCCTTCCAGGAACTTCCAAACGGTCCCCCTCCAGACAGTCACCGCCGTTGCTGACCTTGCTGACCTGTCCTGCACACAGCTGGACTACTTCAGGCTTTTGCACACTCCTTCTGTTCTGTCACCACTCTTGCTTCCCTCCTTTACTACTTTTCTTCCTTCACTTTCACTTAGCTGTTTACTCTTTTCTAGCCCTCAGCTAGACTTTAACTCTTGCCCTGCCTGGGCTCAACTCCTGGTTTTTCCCGCCTCCAGAGCTGTGATCTCCTCGGTGGGTGGAGCCAACCGCCTGGCCCACCCCCTGGTGTGAATCATCAGCCTCTGGAGGAAGGCAACAAGGATTTTTGTTTAGCTTTGGTGTTCCTAACTGGGATGTAGGGTGTGATGGTGTGTGACCTGTGTCCCCTGGCTTGCCCAGGGCGACACACGTGCACGCCAATAGTCTTCCCCAGCCTACTACTGGGAGCCTCAGTGTCTTTAAGGCACCCTATCCTTCTGGGGGATGCCTATTGAATGTTAGTTGCTAGTCTATCCTGGGCATATTAGTTATATTGTAAGGTCCCTGTGTCTCTGTACCTGTGACCCTACCAGTACCTTAATCTGTACCTGAGCCTGTTTTCCAGTTCCGATCTAGCCTGTGTTCCAATATCTGCCTGGTCCATGTACCTGTACTCGTCTTGTCTGAGGTCCTTCCTGCACCAGCTGTCCTGTATGTACCAGAACCTGATCTGATCCTGCCTGTCTGTACCTGTACCCAAGGTCCTTTCTGTACCCAAGTCCGTTCCTGCACCTGTCCCGTCTGTGGTGCTGATTCCATCTCATCTGCTGCCAGTCCAGTCTCCTGCCTGTGGCACCGACTGCGTCTCACCTGCTACTGTTCAGGTCAGCTACTGCGGACCCGGAGACTACCTTGGAGTGGTACCTGTTATCTACTGACCATCAAGTCCAATCTCACCGTCTGACATTCTGGTGAATACCCAGTAGACACTTTGTCATGCCCCTCCAATTTAAGTCTGGGCTCCGTGGTCCAATGGGTCTACACTTGCGACTTGGCCGTAACGCTGAGTGCCTCTCCGGCTGTAACAGCTGCTATTAAAGAGGTTATTAATGGTTGTCTGAGGAATGTTCTGCTTTACTGAAAGCACTTGGGAAATCAAAATCCACTGCTGACAGCTCCTTTTGTAATTGTTGACAACCAATGATGTCCCAGATGTGCTTGATTTGAGACAAGTCCTGAGACGCTGAAGGTTATGATAGCACGTTTAAAGTCCATGCAGGCTGCACACAGTAGCGAGAGCAACATGCGGCCTGGAGTTGTGTTGAAAAATGGCTCCTAGGACACTGTGGAGAAATAACCGTACCACTGGTTCTATCACCTAATCAATGTAATTCCGAGCTGTTTGTGTACCTGGAATGATAGGGCTGGCTACCTTACATTATTCCACCCCACAATCCTTGGTGTAGGACTATTGTAACATTCTTTCCCGAATGCCTCTTCATGGCATTGATTACTGTGTTATACCATGTTGTTAGTAAGCGGGGGGAGGGCTGTGACAACCTGTAGCTGGTTAGCAGCAGTAATTGATGGAGAAACTGATATTCTAGTATAAGGTCTGTGGATCTCACGGACATCTGATCACCTACAAGCATATAAAAAATTGTTACACAGAACAAGGAGATGGAGTTACCATTTAAAAATGGCCTCTGGTGTATACAAACCACTTTCGAATATCCTATTAACAAGTACTAAGTTGATGAATTAGGAGGGCCCCACGTTCAGGACCTGTTCCATGAAATTTCACAGACGGCCTATTGGCTTGACCCAGAACTCTGTAATACTTCACTTCGCCTGTGGTGGCGCTTCAGGGAAACTGATCTCCGGACACAGAGGATCACACAGCAGGAAGACATCCTGTGATTGGCTTATTTTTATTGAAAACCCTTCTGGTTAAAGTAAGAACCACAATAATTAATAACGATGTCATACGAAATGTAATTTATACAACGTATGTAGTCCCCCGAGCAACGGTCAATGACATTGAGGACTCCGCTCACACTTAACCTTCTACCGTAATTTACTTGACTGATGAGAGAAGTGATTTCTTAATCTCCATTTTCCAGTTATTAAATCTAAAAACCAGATGTGAAATTTATTGACCATTTCTGACACCCATTACTGATACACTTTATAGAAGGAAGTGCCATGAGTCACGCGGTGACCATCGCTCAACGCGGCTGAAAACCGGCCATAATGGGCTGGAGCTGAGCCAATTATATAATTACAACTTAAAACGCGTTTGGAGGAAAAACAATCTTCAGCGGTCTTAACAGAACTTAATTGGAATGGATTTTTAGCATCTGGATATAAAAAATAATGTATCAATTCACTAACGGCATGCAGAGATCTTCATAATGAAGTTGAAACACAAAAGGTCTGATTCCTTGCGGCATTTGCACATTTTTTGTCTAATTTTGGTGTTCTTCACATTCTTAATTTGTGCTTTGTTCTTCTATTTGTGTCTATTTCATACGTATTCACCTATATTTTTTTTGTTTATTTTTCATTGTTGTCATTGTGGACAAGGTTCATAGTTTCCAGATATTTTTGCCTGATTCATCAACTGCAACTTTTTGGAAATTCATAAACATTTTGCACAAATATTCTGCAGTCCCTTCTGTGGTGTGATTTTATGTTTGCCCAAAATTTTTACACATTTTTTTATATTTAATCCTGTATTATGCATTTTTGCATAAGTCTGGTCTATCCCTTTAACACTAAAAGTCCCAGAAATTTCGAGCTCCCCCTGAACTCCCGAAAGAGGGTCAAATGACCCTAATGCTGGGTTCACACACAACGACAGTGACAACGAGGTCGCTGTAAGGCTATGTGCGCACGTTGCGTATTTGCATGCAGTTACGCTGCGATCGGCATCGCAGCGTAACTGCATGCGTCCTGCATCCCCAGCTTAATCTATGAAGATTATGCGGGAGACGTGCGCACGTGGCGTATTATCGCGCAGCGCTTCGGCTGCTGCCCGAAGTGCGCGTTCTAAGAAGTGACATGTCACTTCTTTCCTGCGCTCTGCATGCATCCCCCGCTCTGTCTATGGGAGGGGCTGCACTCAGAGTGCATGGAATCGGCTTTATTTTTTTCTTTCTGCAGCGATTTGAAGCGCACGTGTGCTGTTCAAATCGCTGCAGAAATTTCTGCAGGGACAGAACTCTACGTGCGCAGATAGCCTTACGTCACCATTTCC
Organism: Anomaloglossus baeobatrachus; assembly: GCF_048569485.1. Classification (NCBI taxonomy): domain Eukaryota; kingdom Metazoa; phylum Chordata; class Amphibia; order Anura; family Aromobatidae; genus Anomaloglossus; species Anomaloglossus baeobatrachus. The sequence goes on along the minus strand of NC_134357.1, from coordinate 459,771,293 downwards.
TGTGACGTAACAGCGACCTTAGATGATCGCTAGTTAGCTGTCAAACATGTAATTTTAAGCAGCGACGGAGCAGCGATCATAGCGACCTCGACGGTCGTTGGGACGTGTCACACGCGTCGCTGTGCGACGACTCAGACCTTGATAGAGGCATAGCGTTTACCCCTAGACATGTTTTGCGTTGCCTCTTTTCACGCCCCTCTGTTTCGATTGGTGATTGTTACAGCGTCTTTGCGTTGCCTTTTTCACGCCCCTCTGTTCCGATTGGTGATCACTACAGCGGCGCCTGATTGGGTGACCGTGCCAAACAAAGGAAGACACAAAGAACGACACACTAGCGACACCAGACAGAGACTCTACTACGTGGAACAAAGAATGGAACTTAAAGAACTTAAAGAATGAAATCACTGTAATGCCTTCGGCAAGTTACCCAAGTTACCCAATCGGAACGCTGTTATGACCACCAATCGGAGTCGTGAGGGCGTTGTAAAATACACTGCAAAAACACGCCCTTGTCCTGCCTCCAGTCCTACGTCACTGCCTTCAGCGTCGTCGCGACCGTCGCTGCTGCGGTGTCAAACACAAGGATGCATATGGCGCAGCGGGATAGCAGCGATCAAAAAATGACCTGGAATATTCAAGAGCGAGCAGCGATCTTGCAGCAGGGGTCTGATCGTTGTTATGTGTCACACACAGCAACGTCGCTGTTGAGGTCGTTGCTACGTCACAAAAAATGGCGACTTAGCAGCGATGTCGTCGTCGCTGTGTGTGACACCACCATTAGTCGAAACTGACCTAACCAGAAATTTCGAGCTACCCCCTGAAGTCCCGAAAGAGGGTCAAATGAACCTTAGTCCAAACTGACCTAACTAACTAGAAGCTAAATGGCTAAACTCAATGGAAAACAACAACCTCCTGTGGTGCGACAGTAATGGCCTTAATTACAGAACAAAAGACGGTGATTATAGGATGTTAGCTAAAATCCTTCAGGTCATTCGACCCATCTCTGGGTTCCAAAGGCAGAAATGTTAAATGACCCCTCTCTGGGACTTCTATATGTGAGCGGCATAAACTATTTACATGTCACACAGTGAAGGGTGCGGTGCTGAATGGAAGGTAGATTTCTCCCAGCAAGTCTTTCACACTGGTGAGCAGCAGGGAAGGTCAAGCCTGGCTTGGACCTTCTCTGCTAGTCCAGGTATTTAGGGCAATGCCAGAAGTGCACAAATTAGTGACAAACTGCACTGTTGCTTTGCATACCTGTCTAACGTAAGACTGTTTTTTCTGTTTGTTAATACAACACTGGATTTTGCACTGAAAACCTGTGTGTGCCTCTTTACAGTGTTTCTGCCATTGCTTACCAGAGCTGATTCCCTTCACCGCCTTGTTCTGTGTCTTCCTGCAGATCTTGAAGCTGATGAGTGGTGTAAAGTGCTGCACACTGAGTGTCTTGGGACCCGGATTAATGACATAAGTTTGGGGGAACCGGATCTGCTGGCATCTGGTGTAGAAAGAGAGCAGAATGGTGAGAGATCATCCAGAACCATATACACCAGTAGTGCTCCAGTCACATCTAAAGCTGTACAGATCTTCAGAAGGGCAGTGAGCCCCATAGGGGTGAATGGACCCCATGACCATCGTGAGGGTGCAAGGTTAGGAAGGGGTTAATTGGTTGAACTGGGATAGGGGATAGTTAGGGCTATTGGATTGGTGGAAGGAAGATGTAGGGGGATTGGAGGGGAGCAGGGAAGGGGTGGGGGGTTGTGGGAGGTATAAGAGAGGGGGGTGGACTGATTACCTCCCCTTTCGTCGCTGGAAAGTTGTGTCCCACCCGCCCGCCCTGATGTTATGTATATAAAAACAAACAAAAAAAAAAAAAAAAAAAAAAAAAAAGAAAAAAGGAAAAAGAGGAAAACATTGTGTAAAAAATAAAAAAAAAAAAAAAAAAGGAAAGACTGGAGAATATAAGATTGATTTGCCAAGTTGTTTTGTCACAGCGGGGGGATAGGTCCGTCTGAGAGGTTGGGAGTACCGACAGTTGGTTGGTTGGTACGAAGTCGCTCAAGGGGAGTGGCTTCGGATTGGATGGGAACTTGTGGGCGGAGGTCCCGCAGGTTCTGGGAAGGGGTAATTAACGATGGAACGTTGTTACCCCTCACCTTTGGGCCGGGTGGTTACGGCCGAGGTGGTCCTCTGGGCCGGTTTGGAGGTTACGGCCGGGGGGTTATGAAGGATGGTTGGCCTCTCGGACGGATCTATCGGTGTGTATGGTTATACGGGTATATATGTATAAGGTTTAAGTAACAATTGAGTGGCATGTTGAGCCACGAGTTTTGGTATACATATATACGGTAAATAAAACTGTGGCCATTCCTGCAATAAAGTCGTGGTTCGAGTCTTTATTTTAGGTAGATATGGTTGGGTGCTTTGTATGGTAACCTGCTTATCCCTTATAGATGCGTCATGACTTCTGCTACCAGTAATCTTGTGCTGGAAGTGACACCTATAAAGAGACTATCAGCACAGGGTGACTGTTCAAACCAAGTACAGGTGCTCGGTGCACCATGGTGGACCTAATCATTTAAATGCATCTTCCCCCCTGCTTGTTTTCCCTCTAGCTTCACCTGCCTCTTTTCTTTGATTGACAGCTCTGGCTTCATTGATATTGATGAGTGAACCCATGGATAACAGGGTTTGCCGAACCAGCAAAGGCAAAAAATAAAATTGGGATTGGAGAGCAAGCTTGACGCAAAACTTTACCCTGAACAATGAACCCCATACAAGTCAATGGGGACAAGACATTCAAGGCTGTAAAATGGTCATAGTAAGAGCTAGGGGGCTGCAAATGTAAGTTAAATGGTAGTAAGAGCAGGATAGTTATACGTACCGTGTTTCCCAGAGGATCACGCTGCAGTAAAGCCTGCCATACACACTACAATATATCTTACGATATGTCGGCGGGGTCACGTCGTAAGTGACGCACATCTGGCATCGTAAGGTACATTGCAGTGTGTGACAGGTACGTGCGATTGCGAATGAACGGTAAAACATTCATCGCATTCACATCGTACCTTTCTCTAGAATTGCACGTCAGGTTGTTCATCGTACCCGGGGTAGCACACATCGCAGGATGTGACACCCCGGGAACGATGAACAGATATTAACTACGTCCTGCGGCTCCCGGCCCACAATGCGGAAGGCAGGAGGTGGGTGGGATATTTCGCCGCCCACATCGAGGTCGTATGGAAGGTAAGTATGTGTGACGGGGGTTAATCGTTTGTGCGGCTATGTTCAACAAATTGAACGTGCCACACATACGATGGGGGCGTTGCAAATCGCATACGATATTGCAACGTGTAAAGCAGGCTTAAGACTGTCTTCTCTACTCCACTAATTAAGGACCATGAATATTAATTGTTTCCCCACCCTCTGTGGTATAGTCTGTGAATGGTTGTAGACTACAATACATGCATACATGCCCCTCACCCTGTGTCCGCATCTGTGATTGGTTGCAGTCAGTTTGCTGTATAGTAATAAATAATTTAAAAAAATTACGAAGGCTCCCGCCATATTTTGATAACCAGCGCAAGTAAAACTACGGCGGTAGGCTGCAACCCCAGCTGTGGACTTTACCGTGGCTGGATATCAAAACAGAGGGGGGAAAAAGTAGGGTCCCCCCATTTTTGATATCCAGCTACAGTAAACAGACAGGAGGGCATTGGTATTATCAGGATGGGAAGGATGGGAGGCGCTATGGATATTGGCCCCTCCAGAGTAAAAATATCAACCCGCAGGTGCCATAATTGTCACATCCATTAGTTGCGACAATTCTGGGCTTTATCTGGCTCATCCCGATTGCCCTGGTGCAGTGGCAAGCGGGGTAATATAACGGGTTAATAGCAGCTCACAACTGCCACTATGCCCTAGATTAGTAATGGGAGGCAACTATGAGACCTCCCATTACTAATCTGTAATTGGTCTGGTGGGATGCAATCCAGGTAATATAAGGGGTTAATGACAGCTGTGATTTGTCAGCTGCCATTAAGACCTGGATTTGTAATGGAGAGGGGTCTGAGACCCTCACATTACTAATCTTATAAGTAAAAAGAAATAAAACACAAACACAGAAAAAATCCTTTATTTGAAATAAAATACACCCTCTTTCACCCCTTTATTAACCCTCAAACACTCTTGAAGAGCTGATTTAATTCATACAAAGTCCCACGATGATACCAGCACTGCTACATCTGAAGGCTGGAGAGAGAGAAAACATGTCCGCTTTTCACAGGCTTCAGGAAACACTGACAGCAGCGGGGGGAGCCTGGCTGTGAGCAGGTCATATCTGGGCTCCTCTTGCTGCTTTCAATGAAAGTGCTGCTGGATTGTCGGATTGCGTCAAAATTGTGGGGGACCCTACGTATTTTTTTCTCCTGTATATATATCCAGCCATGGTAAAGCTCACAGGTGACGTCTGCAGCCTGCCACTGTAATTTTACCTGTGTTGGCCATCAATATATGGCTATCGCCTAAGTAATTTTTTTCTTTCTACACTACTATACAGCAAACTGATTGCAACCAATCATAGATACTGGCACAGAGGGTGGGCGGGGGAACCAGTGAATATTTATTAATCTTAATTAGCGGGCCTGGAAGAGAGTCTAACTGCAGCGTGATCCACCAGGAAACACCGGGAAACATGGAATGTATAACTATCCTGCTCTTACTACCATTTGACTTCCATTTGTAGGCCATGTAATTTTTTCTTTACAGTGATTTCCCTGGCCAATCACAGCCATGCCAATACTTGGCATGGCTGTGATGGCTCCGGAAGTGACCACAGTCTAAAATCTTGCTGATTGGCTGCTCTGCAACCTTTCAACAAGCTATATCCAGGTGACAAACCTGAACAGGAACCGGACGTACAGTCAAAAGTCTGTGTTCAGGGTTCAGCACCGAACACAATGTGTTCAGAACGGACCCCGAACTTTACAGTTCTGGTTCACTCATCCCTGTTCATGAAGCCAAAGAAGGGCAAAAATAGATCGAAATCAAATAGGTGGGAAGGATTAGCCCTACAATGATGTAGTGAATGCCTGATCCTTAATTAAGGGTGCTAAGTTTCATTGCATGGTGGGAAATTTAAGGTTTCTTTACAACCTCTATGCTATACACATTCACTTAAAGGGAATCTGGAACCAAGTTTTTGCTACCCAATTAGGAAGTAGAATGATGTAGTGACAGAGACCCTGATTCCAGTGATTTATCTCTTACTTTACTGAGTGCAGCAGTATTGATTACAAACTGTTTTTTTCTGCTGCAGATCTAGAAATGCTCTGAATGATGAGCTCTATATAACCCCACCCACACCACTGATTGGCTGCTTTCTATGTATACTGTGCCTAGGCAGAAAGCTACCAATCAGTGCTATGGGTATGGTTGGACTACCTGACAGTAGGCCAACAAATCCTCTAGTGATCATTTCCTGCTGATAAAACTGTGATATTACAAAAACCTACAGCAAGCAGCCCAGTAACTGACACATCGCTGGAATCAGGGTTTCTGCCCCTAAATCTTGATGCACTCAGTTTAGGTAGCAAAAACCTGGTGACAGATTCCTTTTTTAAAAACAGGGTTCAGCAATAAGACATGAAATCATGGAGGAAAATTTTGGATGTGATGTGACTGGAAAAAAACATTTAATAAGCTCCAAAAGGTTATGTACCAATCCTCACACTGAAATCTATGGAATCTATGTCAGGTCATGACAACAACTCATTATATTTAATCTATGGTTGACTTTGATCTTCTGAATGTTTTTTATTCCATTTTCTTTTATAAAGATGTCTGACTAACGTTCTGTTTTTCTCCCAGAGAGATTCAATGTGTATTTGATGCCGTCCCCTAATACAGATGTCCATGGGGAGTGCACGCTGCAGATCACCTTTGAGAACATCAGCTTATGGGATGTGCAGAACCCCAGGTTGAAGCTGGTGTCTTGGCCGCTAAGTTCATTGCGGAGGTACGGACGGGACCCAGCCTGGTTCACATTTGAAGCTGGCAGGTGGGTAGACAGAAGCCTCACGTGGCCTGCTCTCCTTGAATGGTTCCCCTGATCCTTCGATAGTTGTTCAACATGAAATGACTGTCCATCATTGGCTGTAGGTTCATCATTGGACTAAGGTCCATTAAGGAACAAAAAAAAAACATCATTGGACAAAAATTCAAAATTGAATGTAGGTCAATAATTAGATGAAACGCTGTTATCATTGGTCAAATCATTGCATAAAGATCCAATATTGGATAAAGTTCGATTTATGGATAGACGTTCATTATAGGAAAAAGGTTAATATTTGGACAAAGGTACAGTGCCTTGCAAAAGTATTCACCCTTCTTGGTATTTTTTGTGTTTTGCTACCTTACAACTTGGAATTTCACTGTTTTTTTAGGGTTTCCATCAGTTCATGTAAAGAACATACAACTGTAAACAATTGATTTTCATTTTATTGTGAAACAAACAACAACTAGTACAAAATAACTGAAAACTTCAGTGTGCATAACTATTCATCCCTCTAAAGTCAGTACTTTGTAGAGCATCCTTTTGTGGCAATTACATCTGTAGGTCACTTTGGACAAGTCTCTATGAGCCCTCTTTACATCTTGCCACTGGATTTTTGCCCATTCCTCAAGGCAAAAATGCTCCAGCGTCTTCAAGTTCAATGGTTTCCTTTGGTGAACAGCGATCTTCAAGTCTGACCACATATTCTCAATTGAATTAAGGTCTGGGCTTTGACTAGGCCACTCCAATACATTTACACATTTCTCCTTAAACCACTCGTTTGTTGCTTTAACAGTATGCTTTGGGTCATTGTCTTGTTGGAAGATGAACATCCGTAACAGTCTCAAATCACTGACAGTCAAACAGGTTTTGCTCAAGAATATCCGTGTTTCGCACCATCCATCTTAACCTCAATTTAGACCATTTTCCCTGTCCCTGCTGCCGAAAAACATCCCCAAAGCATGATGCTGCCACCACCATGTTTCACTTTGGGGATAGTGTTCCTGGGTTCATGAGCTGTGTTGGTTTGTTGCCAGACCTAGCGTTTACGTTGGTGGCCAAAAATTTCAATTATTGTTGCCATATGCACAGATGCTCTAGTCTTTGCTTGGGAACTCTGCAACTTTTTTATGGTTACCTTTGGTCTTTGTGCTGCCTCTCTGATTAATGGCCTCCTTGCCCAGGCTGATACTTTTGATGGGCGGTCCTCTCTCATCAGAAAAAGATCCATAATTGGAGGTAGGTTTATCATTGGATGTACAGTTAGGTCCAGAAATATTTGGACAGTGACACAAGTTTTGTTATTTTAGCTGTTAAAAAAACATGTTCAGAAATACAATTATATATATAATATGGGCTGAAAGTGCACACTCCCAGCTGCAATATGAGAGTTTTCACATCCAAATCGGAGAAAGGGTTTAGGAATCATAGCTCTGTAATGCATAGCCTCCTCTTTTTCAAGGGACCAAAAGTAATTGGACAAGGGACTCTAAGGGCTGCAATTAACTCTGAAGGCGTCTCCCTCGTTAACCTGTAATCAATGAAGTAGTTAAAAGGTCTGGGGTTGATTACAGGTGTGTGGTTTTGCATTTGGAAGTTGTTGCTGTGACCAGACAACATGCGGTCTAAGGAACTCTCAATTGAGGTGAAGCAGAACATCCTGAGGCTGAAAAAAAAGAAAAAAATCCATCAGAGAGATAGCAGACATACTTGGAGTAGCAAAATCAACAGTCGGGTACATTCTGAGTAAAAAGGAATTGACTGGTGAGCTTGGGAACTCAAAAAGGCCTGGGCGTCCACGGATGACAACAGTGGTGGATGATCGCCGCATACTTTCTTTGGTGAAGAAGAACCCGTTCACAACATCAACTGAAGTTCAGAACACTCTCAGTGAAGTAGGTGTATCTGTCTCTAAGTCAACAGTAAAGAGAAGACTCCATGAAAGTAAATACAAAGGGTTCACATCTAGATGCAAACCATTCATCAATTCCAAAAATAGACAGGCCAGAGTTAAATTTGCTGAAAAACACCTCATGAAGCCAGCTCAGTTCTGGAAAAGTATTCTATGGACAGATGAGACAAAGATCAACCTGTACCAGAATGATAGGAAGAAAAAAGTTTGGAGAAGAAAGGGAATGGCACATGATCCAAGGCACACCACATCCTCTGTAAAACATGGTGGAGGCAACGTGATGGCATAGGTATGCATGGCTTTCAATGGCACTGGGTCACTTGTGTTTATTGATGACATAACAGCAGACAAGAGTAGCCGGATGAATTCTGAAGAGTACCAGGATATACTTTCAGCCCAGATTCAGCCAAATGCCGCAAAGTTGATCGGACGGCGCTTCATAGTACAGATGGACAATGACCCCAAGCATACAGCCAAATCTACCCAGGAGTTCATGAGTGCAAAAAAGTGGAACATTCTGCAATGGCCAAGTCAATCACCAGATCTTAACCCAATTGAGAATGCATTTCACTTGCTCAAATCCAGATTTAAGATGGAAAGACCCACAAACAAGCAAGACCTGAAGGCTGCGGCTGTAAAGGCCTGGCAAAGCATTAAGAAGGAGGAAACCCAGCGTTTGGTGATGTCCATGGGTTCCAGACTTAAGGCAGTGATTGCCTCCAAAGGATTTGCAACAAAATATTGAAAATAAAAATATTTTGTTTGGGTTTGGTTTATTTGTCCAATTACTTTTGACCTCCTAAAATGTGGAGTGTTTGTAAAGAAATGTGTACAATTCCTACAATTTCTATCAGATATTTTTGTTTAAACCTTCAAATTAAACGTTACAATCTGCACTTGAATTCTGTTGTAGAGATTTCATTTCAAATCCAATGTGGTGGCATGCAGAGCCCAACTCGCGAAAATTGTGTCACTGTCCAAAGATTTCTGGACCTAACTGTATATTCATCATTGGATGTAGGTTCATTATTGGAGAAAGGTCCATCATTAGGTGTAAGTTTGTCATTGGAGAAAAGTCCATCATTGGATGTAGGTTCACCAATATATATCAATATCAGGGTCCATGAGTGAATTTAGGTTCGTCAATATAGAAAGGTTTATCAGTGGATGAAAGTTCATCATTGGATAAAGGTTCATCATTGAATGTTCATCATTGGAGAGGTAAAATATATCTTTGTACCGTGTTAGCCAGTAGAGATAAAAAAAAAGTTTGTTTAAAAGAACTAGTATTAGTTGATACCTTTTAATGGCTAACTGAAAAGATGTTTTCAGTTAGCCATTAAAAGGTATCAACTACTGAGGACTCTCAGTTCTTTTAAACAACCTTTTTTCATCATTGGAGAAAGATCTATCATTGGGTGTAGTTCATCATTGGAGAAAGGTCCATGATTAGATGTAGGTTCATTAATATAGAAAGGTCCATCAGTATATGTAAGTTCATCATTGGATAAAGGTCTATCATTGGAAGTAGGTTATCATTAAAGAAAGGTCCGTCACTAAATGCATTTTCATCATTGTAGAAAGGTCCATCATTAAATTGAGTTTCATCATTGGAGAAAGGTCCATCATTAGATATAGGTTTATCACTAGGGAAGGTCCATCACTAAATGTAAGTTCATCACTGAAGAAAGATCCATCATTGGAGGAAGATCTATCATTGAATGTAGGTTCATCATTAAAGAAAGGTCCATCATTGGATGTAGGTTAATCATTAGAGAAATCTTCATCATTGGTTGTTGGCTCATCATTGGAGAAAGATCTATATTGGAGAAAGATCTATATTGGAGAAAGGTCCACCATTGGATACAAGTTCACAATTTGAGAAAGGTCCACCACTAAATATAGGTTTAGAATGGGAGAAAGGTCCATCACTAAATGTAGGTTTAGAATGGGAGAAAGGTCCATCACTAAATGTAGTTTTATCATTGGAGAATGGCCCATCATTGGGTTTAGGTTTATCATTGAATAATGGTTCATCATTGGATGTAGATTCATCATTGGAGAAAGGTCCATCAGTGGATACAGGTCACTTATTGGATAAATGTCATACGTTAGATAAATGTCCATCACTCAATTAAGGTTTATAAATGTATAATTCATGGACTTAAAAGTCTATCATTAGATAAATGCTGAGATAAATTCTATATTTTATTACATAAATGTCCATCACTGGACAATAGACAATGCTATAGCTTGTAGCCTCCAAGATGACAGTGGCATTATACAGATTTGGTATAAATGTTCACCTATTTTATGTATTTTTATGGGAAAATGAGTCTATATAAGATCTTCATGAACATTTGCCCTGTTATGTCCACCTCTAATCTTCCAGAGGACATTTCCCGCACATCACGTGACAATTCCAGGAGGCCCACTCAATGATTAGCAGGTTTTTTTATACTGATAGATAATCCTGGTGTGGATGATAACATTCTTATCTCGATATGTGTTTGCGCAGGGCAGAGATGTCTCCGCTGTGATGGTGGTAGACACGTGATGATACTCTCTAGAGGAAGAGTTATGGATTTGGCTGAAGAAGCCTCATGTTATGCTTGTCTGTTGGCAGAATGTGTGACACCGGGGAAGGACTGTTTATCTTTCAAACCAGAGAAGGTGAAGCCATTTATCACAAGGTTCATTCAGCCGCTCTAGCGATAGCTGAACAACATGAACGGTTACTGCAGAGCGTGAAGAATTCAATGGTATGTACCAAGATAATTGTACTTCTGACCATCCATCGATCTTCATTCTTGGTACAATGCAATCAATGTGTACTAATTACTAGCCTAAATTACTCAAAATGGACGTTCTGCAATATTTGGAGTAAACGTCCATATTTGAATGATCATTTGGACAACCTTCTACCTACTCTGTATTGGGCAATAGAAGGTAACAGCCCCGGCTTAGGAGGAGATCATCCTCCCCAAGGATCACATTTTCCTGTACTGTGTTTTGATATGTGCTATACAATAGTCTGCAGGATGTTCCTATATTATTATTCAGGAGTAGTGCCTCTTTAATAAGGACTAATGATGACATAATGATGATGAAGCAGAATTGGACATTATCTTCTTCTCCAGAGCAGCGTGAGGAACCCTCAAACCAAGCATGACAACTAAATAAACATTTGTAATTAGGGGAGATGTCGTCCTTATCTGATGAGTCTGGTCATCTTCAATTTATAACTCCAGAGCACAATTCCTTTAACTTGTAATACAAGACTGAGCCTTCAGCCTTCCCAGAGTCATCTGAAACTGCCGCAAAGAGGATCTTATAACACATAGACAAAAAGGGACCAACTGGTGGAGGATAATGAGATTCATTTTCCTCTACCCTAAATATGAGTGTCCTGTATCCCAAGTGTCAGTATCATTATCTTGTACCCCAAGTGTCAGTGTCAAGATGCTTTACACCAGGTGTCACTGTCCTGCACCCCAACTGTTAGTGTCCTGTTCCCCAAGTGTCGGTGTCGTCCTGTACCCAAAATATCAGTGTCATTATCCTGTACCCCCATTGTCAGTGTCATTATCCTGTACCCCCAGTGTCAGTGTCATTATCATGCACCCCCAGTGTCAGTGTCATTATCCTGTCCCCCAGTGTCCGTGTCAGTATCCTGTACCCCCAGTGTCATTATCCTGTACCCCAGTGTCAGTATCCTGTACCCCCAGTGTCAGTGTCATTATCCTGTCCCCCTGTGTCATTATCCTGTCCCCCAGTGTCAGTGTCATCATCCTATCCCCCAGTGTCAGTGTCATTATCCTGTACCCCCAGTGTCAGTGTCATTATCCTGTCCCCCAGTGTCAGTGTCATTATCCTGTCTCCTAGTAGTATCAGTGTCCTTTACCTCGAGTGTCAGTGTCATTATGCTGTCCCCCAGTGTCAGTGACACGCCCACCCCAGGGCTCTGGGACACCCGGTGCCGGGCCGGACTAGTCCGGGGGTAGTCAGCGGTGGCAGGGCCCGACTCCGTGACCCTGGCGGGGTCAACTAATATGACGGCTGTGGGGGTAATGATCAATAATGGAGTTTGTGGAAATATATATTTGTGATGCCGCTGCGGGATGGGACCTCCAGGGCTGATGGATTAGCAGCTGGGATGGTTCTGCTCCCCACGGGTGGAGCGGTACCCCGGGGCAACCGTTGGTGCTTATGAAAGTCTATGCAATGGTGGTGCGGTGTAGAACAAAAGGGAGGCGACACCAGGAGTTGCAGTTTCAAGGTCTTTACTCACTGTTGCCAGGGCTGCAGCATACTGGTTGCCGTTGGAGTGCTGGGATCCACTATCAGGTGCCTTCGCCGATCCCAGGTAGGTTTGAAGTTGAATACCGGTGCACTACTTTCTGTGTCCCGTCCCTTGGCTAACTTCTTAGCCGCGACTTTGATAGATGAACTAGTCTCGGCCTCTGCCCAGAATCTGGTCAAGAGGACTTGCCTTACAGGAATCTTGCCCTCTTCCCAGGGGATCTGTGGCAGGTGGTGGCCCTGGGCGCTTGCAACCACCCTATGGGAGAAGAGATGGGTCTTATGGCCCCCTGAGTCAGAGTCAAGGGGGTAGCTGCTACTATCTCTGGTCCCAAAATATGCCTGACAATAGGTGTAGTGTGAATTTACCTGTGGACCGGTGTTCACCCTCTTTCCTTACCTAGGATGGGACATCACACCTCTGGCTGAGGTGCAATGTCTCTGTGGCGACAGAAGCCTCAGGGGCGCCACATCAATGTCATTATCCTGTTCCCCAGTGTCAGTATTATTATCCTATACCACAAGTGTCAGTGTCCTTTACCCCGAGTGTCAGTTTCATTATCCTGTCCCCCAGTGTCAGTGTTATTATCCTGTATCCCAAGTGTCAGTGTAATTATCCTGTACCCCAAGTGTCAGTGTGATTATCCTGTCTCCCTGTGTCAATGTCATTATCCTGTACCTTGAGTGTCAGTGTCATTATCCTGTACCTTGAGTGTCAGTGTCATTATCCTGTACCCCCAGTGTCGGTGTCATTGTCCTGTACCCCAAGCGTCAGTGTCATTATCCTGTACCCCAGTGTTAGAGTTATTAGTCTGTTCCCCAGTGTCAGTGTCACTGTCCTGTACCCAGTTTCAGTGTGTCATTGTCATCTGATTGTCTATCTGGGCCATCAGACTGAACTCTGCATCTTCTGTATGCCCACACTGATCAGTGAGCAGGGATGAGTCCACCTCTGCTCAGTATCCTGGGCTGTTCATTCTGGTGCCGCTCTCCGTGGTGCTGAAATTGATGTCACTGCATCCACAGCACAGAAGTTCCTGAATCTCAGGACGGAGTGATAATTGCTGATAGCAGCCGCTATATAAGAAATAGTTACTGTTTGCCAATCAATGCCCTAGATATATGGGAAGAAAATGAAGTTATTAAAGGGGACCTGTCATTTTAGAATTAGCTGCAGTGTGTGTACATGTGTTGATAGTTTCATTTGACTTGTATCTGGTATTTTTCACCAGGATTCCCTGGTGAAAAATGGGCCTATGATTATCAGCAGTCTTCTCTGAGCTGGTGGGTGGAAGGGGTATATACATACATACACAGCCACATGAGGATTTCTGCTCTTCTGCCTCTATATAGTACATGCTCAGTAGCAGCATGGAGGATATAATGCAGCAATACTGAGCAGTGTAGCTGTGATTGCTGCAGCACCTTTGCTCTGTATCTCTGCCACTTTCCCTCACTCTGCACCTTCACCGTTCCCCTCCCCTCTCCATAGACTTCAATTGGCAGCTGTAATCCTATCCCTTAGGGGCACTTTGCACACTACGACATCGCTAGCCGATGATAGCGATGCCGAGCGCGATATTACCCGCCCCCGTCGCAGATGCGATCTCTTGTGATAGCTGCCGTAGCGAACATTATCGCTACGGCAGCTTCACACGCACTTACCTGCCCTGCGACGTTGCTCTGGCCGGCGACCCGCCTCCTTCCTAAGGGGGCGGGTCGTGCGGCGTCACAGCGACGTCACACGGCAGGCGGCCAATAGAAGCCGAGGGGCGGATATGAGCGGGATGTAAACATCCCGCCCACCTCCTTCCTTCCTCATTGCAGGCGGGACGCAGGTAAGGAGATGTTCCTCGCTCGTGCGGCTTCATACACAGCGATGTGTGCTGCCACAGGATCGAGGAACAACATTGTACCTGTCGCTGCTGCAAAATTATGGAAATGACTGACACTACACAGATCACCGATTTTTGACGCTTTTGCGATCGTTTATCGGTGCTTCTAGGCTTTACACGTTGCGACGTCGTTACCGGCGCCGGATGTGCGTCACTTTCGATTTGACCCCGACGAGATCACAGTAGCGATCTTGCAACGTGCAAAGTACCCCTAAAGGGGGCTTTACACGCTGCGACATCGCTAATGCGGAGTCGTTGGGGTCACGGAATTTGTGACGCACATCCGGCCGCATTAGCGATGTTGCTGCGTGTGACACCGATGAGCGATTTTGCATTGTTGCAAAAACGTGCAAAATCGCTCATCGGTGACATGGGGGTCCATTCTTGATTATCGTTACTGCAGCAGTAACGATGTAGTTTGTCGCTCCTGCGGCAGCACACATCGCTATGTGTGACGCCGCAGGAACGAGGAACCTCTCCTTACCTGCCTCCCGGCCGCTATGAGGAAGGAAGGAGGTGGGCGGGATGTTCCGGCCACTCATCTCCGCCCCTCCGCTTCTATTGGGCGGCCACTCAGTGACGTCGCTGTGACGCCGCACGGACCGCCCCCTTAGAAAGGAGGCGGTTCGCCGGTCACAGCGACGTCGCCGGGCAGGTAAGTATGTGTGACGGGTCTGGACGATGTTGTGCGGCACGGGCAGCGATTTGCCCGTGTCGCACAACAGATGGGGGCGGGTACCCACGCTAGCGATATCGGGACCGATATCGCAGCATGTAAAGTAGCCTTTAGAGTGGAGGCACTGCCATTGTGGCAGTCCAACCTATTTTGACAATATGGATTTTAGTGAGTTTAGGGTGGTTGTCTATAATCATATTGTTAACTGTAGGCCGCTGCCATAACTATCGGGATATCAGGCAGAATAGCCACTATGACCAATAAGGGGTGCGGTCAGCATGGGAAAATGAATGAGGTTATAGGATATCACTGATCTTAGGGTAGGTTACAGAGGAATAGAGTGGAAGGAGGTTGTTAATAAGATTATTGTGTTTTTTTTTCTGCAGCTTCAAATGAGAATGAGCGAGAGGACAGTATCTCTGAACACCATGGTCCCGTTACCTCGCAGCGCATACTGGCAGCACATTACAAGACAGCACAGTACAGGACAGCTCTACAGCCTGCAAGGTGATCTACAGAGAATTCCACCTATCACTTTATACTATTGACTTAGTTTAGTAGAGCTCTGACTTATTATCTCAGGATACTGACTTATTATATTGGAGCACTCACTTATAATGTAGGAGTACTGACTTATTATCTCAGAGTCCTGACTTATTATATTGGAGCACTCACTTATAATATAGGAGCAATAACTTATTATGTTAGGGTACTGGCTTATATTGGAGCACTCACTTATAATGTAGGAGTACTGACTTATTCTCTCAGAGTACTGACGTATTATATTGGAGTACTCACTTATAATGTAGGAGTCCTGACTTATTATATTGGAGCACTCACTTATAATATAGGAGCAATAACTTATTATGTTAGAGTACTGACTTATATTGGAGCACTCTCTTATAATGTAGGAGTACTGACCTATTATCTCAGGGTACTGACTTATTATATTGGAGCTCTCACTTATAATATAGGGGCACTGATTTATTATCTCATGGTACTGGCATTTTGGAACACTCACTTATAATATAGGAGCACTGACTTATTATCTCAGGGTACTGACTTATTATAAAATACAATAGCAATCCATTAGGCTCGAAACATAATCTCAAATGGAGGAAACCACGGAAAACACAATAACAATGAACCGTGGAAGGAGATGCAAACCACAGGCAGCATTCAAAGACAGGAGGACAAAGGTGGCTAGTATGCAAAAAATAACAAGTATTTATTAAGTGGTGAACACATCATTACAAGAAAGTATCGTGGAGAAGATAGAAAGGCATGACATCAAGCTGGCACAATAGATTAAACAACAATTGTTAATACAAAGGGCTGCACAAGTGGCTGGAATGATAAAATACAATACAGTAACAGCATAAATACATATACAGTCCAAAAACATACCCAGTGCAGCCTATTTGACAAGGAATAACAAGATAAAGTGCCAGTAGTGCAGAGGACAGAGGTCTGGATACCCCCCTAGGAAGGGTAACGCGCGTTTCGCGTGTAAAGGGTAGCACGCTTCCCTCACGGTCTGACGAAGCGTGCTACCCTTTACACGCGAAACGCGTGTTACCCTTCCTAGGGGGGTATCCAGACCTCTGTCCTCTGCACTACTGGCACTTTATCTTGTTATTCCTTGTCAAATAGGCTGCACTGGGTATGTTTTTGGACTGTATATGTATTTATGCTGTTACTGTATTGTATTTTATCATTCCAGCCACTTGTGCAGCCCTTTGTATTAACAATTGTTGTTTAATCTATTGTGCCAGCTTGATGTCATGCCTTTCTATCTTCTCCACGATACTTTCTTGTAATGATGTGTTCACCACTTAATAAATACTTGTTATTTTTTGCATACTAGCCACCTTTGTCCTCCTGTCTTTGAATACTGACTTATTATATTGGAGCACTCACTTCTTCTAATGTAGGAGTACTGACATATTATCTCAGAGTCCCGACTTATTATATTGGAGCACTCACTTATAATGTAGGAGCACTAACTAATTATGTTAGGGTACTGACTTATATTGGAACACTCTGTTATAATGTAGGAGTACTGACTTATTAGATTGGAGCACTCACTTATAATGTAGGAGTACTGACTTATTATTTGAGGGTACTGACTTATTATATTAGAGCACTCACTTATAACATAACAGCACTGACTTATTGTCTCATTACACAGACTTTATCTAACGGAGTATTCAGTTATGTCAGCGAGGACTGATCTCAGGGCATATTATTATATTGAAGCACTCAACTATATTATAAGAGCACTGACATACTAATCATGGCACTGACTTATTATCTCAGAGCACTGACTTATTATCCCAGGGCACTGATTTATTATATTCGAGCACTTATAAAAGAACAGCTCTGACGTATTATATTGCTGCACTAACGTAACACATGACAGTACTGACTTATAAGTGCTCTAATATAATAAGTCAGCGTCCTGAAATAATACATCAGGGCTGTTATGTTTTACATTAGTGCAGGGATATAATAAATTGGTGCTGTTATTTTATTAGTGTTCTCATTTAATAAGTCAGTGCCCTGAGGTAATAAGTCAGTGTTCTCGTTATATTAGATCATTGCCTTATATGATAAGAACAATGATTTATCATCTCAGAGCACTGACTTATTATATAAAAGTTGTTATAAAATAAGAGCACTAATTTATATTGCTGCACGAATGTAAAACATAGCACTGACTTAATATACAGTCATGGCTGAAAGTGTTGTCCACCTTGAAATTGTTTCAGAAAATGAAGTATTTCTCTCAGATAATTATTGGAATTACACATTTTGTTATACAGATGTTTATTTCCTTTGTGAGTATTGGAACAACACATAAAAAAGAGAAAAAAAGAGGCAAATTACACATAATTTCACCCAAAACCCCCAAAATGGATTGGACAAAATTGTTAGCCTCCTCAACTAAATATTTGGTTGCACACCCTTTGGGATAAATAACTGCAATGAATTGCTTCCTATAACCATCATGAAGCTTCTTCCATCTCTCACCTGGAATTTTGGACTCTTCTTTTGTAAACTGCTCCAGGTCTCTCATATTTGAAGATGCCTTCCCCCAACAGCAATTTTAGGATCTCTCCACAGGTGTTCAATGAGATTCAGATCCGGACTCATTGTTGCCGCTTCAGAATTCTCCAGCTCTTTGTTTCCATCCATTTCTGGGGCTTCTTGAGGTACGTATGAGGTAATTCTTCTTCTGGAAGACCCATGACCTAGGACGTAAACCTAGCTGACACTGGACACTACATTGTGACCCAAAGTCCTTGAGTAGTCTTCAGATTTCATGATGCCTTACACACAGTCAAGGCACCCAGTGTCAGAGGCAGCAAAACAAGCCCAAAACATCTTTGAACCTCCATCATACTAGACTGTAGGTATTGTTTTCTTTTCTTTGTAGATCTCATTCCGTTTTCAGTAAACAGTAGAATTATGTGCATTACCAAAAAGCTCTATCTTGGTCTCATCTCTCCATAAGGCGCTTTCCCAGAAGGATTTTGGCTTACTTACGTACATTTTGACATACTGCAGTGTGGCTTTTTTATGTCTGTGTCAGCAGTATGGCCCTCCTAGGTCTCCTGCCATAGCATATCATTGAAATCAAATGTGGATGGATAGGTTGCACTGACACTGATGCAACCTGAGCCTGCAGGACAGCTTGAATCTCTTTGTCACTTGATTAGAGCTGTTTACCACCATCCGGACTATCCTGCATTGCAAACTTTTATACATTTTTCTCTTCCATCTATGTACAGGAAGATTAGCTACAGTGCCATGGATTGTACATGTCTTGATTATGTTGCGCACCTTGGATAAAGGAACATCAAGATCTCTGGAGATGCACCTGTAACCTTGAGATTGTTGATATTTTTTCACAATTTTGGTACTCAAGTCCTTAGACAGTTCTCTTCTCCTCTTTCTGTCCTCCATACTTAGTGTGGCACACACAGAGACACAATGCACAGATTAAGTCAACTTTTCCCTTTTTTATCTGGTTTCAGGTGTGATATTTATATTGCCCACGCTTTGCCACAGGTGAGTTTAAACGGGCATCACATGCTTGAAACAAAGTTGTTTACCCACAATTTTGGAAAGGTGCCAACAATTTTGTCTGAACAATTTTGAGGTTTTGTGTGAAATTACTGTATGTTCGATTTGCCCTTTTTTTTCCTCTGGTTTTTTTTTTGTGTTATTGTAATACACATAAAGGAAATAAACATGTGGATGACAAAACATTCACAATTGCAATAATTTTCCTTGAGAAATACTTCATGTTCTAGATCAAATTCAAGGGTACCAACACTTTCGGCCATGACTGTAGTTCAGAACTCTGACTTATTATCTGAGAGCACTCAATTATCGTCTCACAGCTCTGAGATAATGGTGCACTCACTACATACATATAACAGATGAGTTACTTGCAGAATGAGTCCCCAGTATAACAAACCACAGCGCAGCCACAGCAAAGGTGAAATTTGTTAATCAGCCGCTCACGCCCGTCATTAATATATGCGCAGGATTATTAATTACTCCTCTACTAATGAAAAGTAAATCAGTTTACATATTAAGGAGCCGGCAGCCGCTCCACATGGAAATCAGGTAGGATAATTAAATTAAATGAAAAATAAAAAATGCTGCGTGGTCTCGGCCACAAGTACATCAGCAAATGATCTGCATCAATCTCAATTACATGTGCCGGCTGCGGACATGTTATTGATTTCCAACACACTTGGCTTCATTTACTTGGATACATTATATGAATTTATAATCGCCTCCTAGGAAGAGAATAGACTTGCCTGAGCTTTTCCCGGCGTCTCACCTCTCTCCTTATAGCTGCTGCTTCAGTGTCAATCCCAACTGTGCAGCCTGCAGTTGTCAGGTATCGCCATCTAGGGGGGATCTTGGGTATTACAAGCCTGGTGCGTCATATTACAGACAGCATATTATCGCAAATAAATCAATGTATGGTGATATTATATCATGATATATAGTATATAATAAATGGCTGCTATTTTAGTATAATATGTCAGATCACTGACTAATTATTTATTAATAAGCCCATACAGGAGCATACTACATATAAATCATGGGACTCCATAGCAAAAGTTCTAATGCCCTCCCCTGAAAAATAAATTAATTAATATTTGTCTGGGTCACATAAGAACGCATCTCACAACTTTGCTGCCCTTACAAAGTAATTTTCCCCCTATTGAAGCCCCTAAATTCCCCTTTCATTGCAGCCATAAAGTATGATGCCAACAAAAGTGCCCCACAAATACTGTATGATACTCCACAGTGAATTCCTCCACACAGTACCCTCCACATGCACAGTATGATGACCCTACTGTTAACCCCACAGCCCTCCATGCAGTATAATAGGCCAACATATACAGTAGTATAATGGTCCCCACACTTCTTCACACTGTAAAATGGCCCAACACTAGCCCTCCATAAAGTATAAAGGTTATTATTATTATTATTATTTATTTATAGAGCACCATTGATTCCATGGTGCTGTACATGAGAGGGGGTTACATACAGAGTACATACACAAGTTACAGTAGACAGACTAGTACAGAGGGAAGAGCGCCCTGCCCTTGCGGGCTTACAATATAAAGGATTTTGGGGAGGAGACAGTAGGTGGGGTGTAGGTTGGGCCCTCACATCACCCTCCAAATAGTATATCAGCGTCCACATAGCCCTCCAAATATTATAATGGTCCCCACATAGCCTTCCATGTTGTATAATTGTCCCCACATAGTTCTATATATAATTGTATGCACCCCTTATAGTCCTCCATATAGTATAATGTAGCCCCTATAGTCCTTCATATATTATAATGCACCCCATAGTCCTTAAAATATTATAATGCACCCCCATAGTCCTCCATATATTATAATGCACACTCATAGACCTCCATATATTATAATGCACCCCCATAGTGCTCCATATATTATAATTCACCCCATAGTCCTCCATATATTATACTGCACCCCATAGTCCTTAATATATTATAATGCACCCACATAGTCCTCCATATATTATAATTCACCCCATATTCCTCCATATATTATACTGCACCCCATAGTCCTTAATATATTATAATGCACCCACATAGTCCTCCATATATTATAATTAACCCCATATTCCTCCATATATTATACTGCACCCCATAGTCCTTAATATATTATAATGCACCCACATAGTCCTCCATATATTATAATTCACCCCATATTCCTCCATATATTATACTGCACCCCATAGTCCTTAATACAGTTAGGTCCAGAAATATTTGGACAGTGACACAATTTTCGCGAGTTGGGCTCTGCATGCCACCACATTGGATTTGAAATGAAACCTCTACAACAGAATTCAAGTGCAGATTGTAACGTTTAATTTGAAGGTTGGAACAAAAATATCTGATAGAAATTGTAGGAATTGTACACATTTCTTTACAAACACTCCACATTTTAGGAGGTCAAAAGTAATTGGACAAATAAACCAAACCCAAACAAAATATTTTTATTTTCAATATTTTGTTGCGAATCCTTTGGAGGCAATCACTGCCTTAAGTCTGGAACCCATGGACATCACCAAACGCTGGGTTTCCTCCTTCTTAATGCTTTGCCAGGCCTTTACAGCCGTAGCCTTCAGGTCTTGCTTGTTTGTGGGTCTTTCCGTCTTAAGTCTGGATTTGAGCAAGTGAAATGCATGCTCAATTGGGTTAAGATCTGGTGATTGACTTGGCCATTGCAGAATGTTCCACTTTTTTGCACTCATGAACTCCTGGGTAGCTTTGGCTGCATGCTTGGGGTCATTGTCCATCTGTACTATGAAGCGCCGTCCGATCAACTTTGCGGCATTTGGCTGAATCTGGGCTGAAAGTATATCCCAGTACACTTCAGTATTCATCCGGCTACTCTTGTCTGCTGTTATGTCATCAATAAACACAAGTGACCCAGTGCCATTGAAAGCCATGCATGCCCATGCCATCACGTTGCCTCCACCATGTTTTACAGAGGATGTGGTGTGCCTTGGATCATGTGCCGTTCCCTTTCTTCTCCAAACTTTTTTCTTCCAATCATTCTGGTACAGGTTGATCTTTGTCTCATCTGTCCATAGAATACTTTTCCAGAACTGAGCTGGCTTCATGAGGTGTTTTTCAGCAAATTTAACTCTGGCCTGTCTATTTTTGGAATTGATGAATGGTTTGCATCTAGATGTGAACCCTTTGTATTTACTTTCATGGAGTCTTCTCTTTACTGTTGACTTAGAGACAGATACACCTACTTCACTGAGAGTGTTCTGGACTTCAGTTGATGTTGTGAACTGGTTCTTCTTCACCAAAGAAAGTATGCGGCGATCATCCACCACTGTTGTCATCCGTGGATGCCCAGGCCTTTTTGAGTTCCCAAGCTCACCAGTCAATTCCTTTTTTCTCAGACTGTTCCCGACTGTTGATTTTGCTACTCCAAGCATGTCTGCTATCACTCTGATGGATTTTTTCTTTTTTTTCAGCCTCAGGATGTTCTGCTTCACCTCAATTGAGAGTTCCTTAGACCGCATGTTGTCTGGTCACAGCAACAGCTTCCAAATGCAAAACCACACACCTGTAATCAACCCCATACCATTTAACTACTTCATTGATTACAGGTTAACGAGGGAGACGCCTTCAGAGTTAATTGCAGCCCTTAGAGTCCCTTGTCCAATTACTTTTGGTCCCTTTAAAAAGAGGAGGCTATGCATTACAGAGCTATGATTCCTAAACCCTTTCTCCGATTTGGATGTGAAAACTCTCATATTGCAGCTGGGAGTGTGCACTTTCAGCCCATATTATATATATAATTGTATTTCTGAACATGTTTTTGTAAACAGCTAAAATAACAAAACTTGTGTCACTGTCCAAATATTTCTGGACCTAACTGTATATTATAATGCACCCACATAGTCCTCCATATATTATAATTAACCCCATATTCCTCCATATATTATACTGCACCCCATAGTCCTTAATATATTATAATGCACCCACATAGTCCTCCATATATTATAATGCACCCTCATAGACCTCCATATAGTAAAATTTTCTCTCTATAGTCCTCCATATATTATAATGCACCCACATAGTCCTCCATATATTCTAATGCACAACCCATAGTCTTCCATCAATATACTCACTGTCTTAAAAAAAACCAAAACATTTTCCCCCACTACTTCAGTTTTCTTGGTGAGCGGTCTGCAGCGCTGCACATCTCGGGACAGCGGGTGCGCAGTAGTGACGTCAGAACGGAGACACAGTGAGGGAATGATGGAGGAGGGAGTGGACAGTGGATCGCTTCCTCTTTCATCATTGCTTTCAAATGTATCAGCATCTGCGATGCCAAAACAGTTGAAAGTGTGATGCCGTGCGGGGGGCCCGGTGCTTGAGCTGGTACCGTGCCCCCCCAACTCACAGGCTTCATAGCGGCCCTGTGGTCTGCTGCCATAGGTGGGATACCACTGAACCCATAGACTCAAGTAAACATGAAAAATCCCCTGCAGACTTAATGTATACACATTTGAGATGATAAACCAGTTTTTCACACACATTTATATTGAGCTATGAAAATATAATCCAGTCTCCTAAAGTAAGACAGTTCCTGAGACAGTGGATCTGAGATGATAGTTCAAAGCTCTGCATTAATTATGAAAAAAAAATTAGACGTAGTGGAATATTATACATGTATTTCTTGGATCATAAAGTAGAACTCAGATATTAAGCCAACACCCTGAGATATGTAGATGTCTGAGATAATAAATCAGTAACCTTAAATAATATCTTGATGTCTAAGATAAGTCAGTGCACTGACATAATAACTGGATGTCTAAAATAATGTTGGTGTCCTGATATAATATCTAGTTGTTTGAGATAAAAAGTAATTGGCCTGAAATAATATGTGGTTGTTTGACATAATAATCTAGTACCATGAGATATGGAAATATTTGAGATAAGTCAGAACCCTGTTATAATGTGTAGATGTCCAAGACAATAAGTTAGTACCCTGACAAATGTAAATATATGAGATAATAAGTCAGTGCCATGACATAATATGTAGATGTCTGAGATAAGTTAGAGCTCTGATATAGTTAGTTGTTTGAGAAAAAGTCATTGGCCTTAAATAATTTGAGGATTTTTACATAATAATCTAGCATCATGAGATATTTAGATATTTGAGATAATAAGTCAGCACCCTGATATAATATGTAGATGTCTGAGATAAATCAGAACCGTGACATAATCTGTAGATGTCTGAGTTAATAAGTTAGTACACTGACATATTGTGTAGATATCTGAGATAATGAATCAGCACCCTGACATAATATGTAGATGTGTGAGATAATAAGTCAGTGCTGTAACATAATATGTAGATATCTGAGATAAGTCACTGTCGATGTCTGAGATAAGTCAGAACCCTGGCATAATATGTAGATGTCTGAGATAATAAGTCAGTGGAAATAGACAGAAAAATTCAGCTCACCTGCCAACTGAACTGCTCGGATCTTCAGGGTGCACGGGTCCGCTGGTAGGTCCAGACCAGCCTGGGGTAAATGGCAACAAAAAGAAAAGGAGGATCCAGCACAAATTCCTTCAGGTTAAAATGATTCTCTCCTTTATTGATGAATTAAAAACATATCGAAACCGGAGATAAAGACATACAATTTCAATGCATAGGGGCTCTTTATGCGTTGCGGACTTAGGACTTTGTTGTTTTTAATTCCTAAGTCCGAAACGCGTAAAGAGCCCCTATGCGTTGAAATTGTATGTCTTTATCTCCGGTTTCGATATGTTTTTAATTCATCAATAAAGGAAAGAATCATTTTAACCTGAAGGAATATGTGCTGGATCCCCCTTTTCTTTTTGTTGCCGTTTATAATAAGTCAGTACCCTGGCATAATATGTAGATATCTGAGATAATAAGTCAGCACCCTGACATTTTATGTAGATATCTAAGATAATAAGTCAGTATCCTGACATAATGTGTAGATATCTGAGATAATAAGTTAGAGCTCTGATATAATATCTAGTTGTTTGAGATAAAACGTATTTGGACTGAAATATGGGGATGTTTGACATAATAAGATAGATGCCTGAGATGATAAGTTAGTGCCATGACATAATATCTGGGTGCCTAAGATAACACCTGGCTTGAGATCATATATAGACATACAATCCTGAGAGAATATGTAAATGTCTGAGCCAATAATAGAATATTCTGAGATAGTGAGTAGATGTCTCATATTTTAACACTATTGTGGGATAATAGCTACATATCTGAGATAATAGGTCAGTGCCCAAATATGAAGACGTATGGGCTAAATCAGTGTCCCAAGATATAATCTAGCTTTTCTAAATAATAATTTAATCCTGAGATAGTATTAAGATGTCTGAGACTATAGTAGAATGTTCTGAGATAATGTGTAAATGTCTGATATAAGATAATCATGGGAGATAATATATACTTGACTGAGATAGTAAGTCAGAGCCCAAATATTAAGATGTCTGAGAAAATAGTAGAATGTACTGAAATAATGTGTAAATGTCTGATATAAGATAATCATGGGAGATAATATATACGTGACTGAGATAATAAGTCAGAGCCCAAATATTAAGACGTCTGAGAGAATAGTAGAATGTACTGAAATAATGTGTAAATGTCTGATATAAGATAATCATGGGAGATAATATCTACTTGACTGAGATAATAAGTCAGAGCCCAAATATTAAGATGTCTGAGAGAATAGTAGAATGTACTGAAATAATGTGTAAATGTCTGATATAAGATAATCATGGGAGATAATAGCTACTTGACTGAGATAATAAGTCAGAGCCCAAATATTAACATGTCTGAGATAATGTTATAAAATTCGGAGATAATATCTAGATCGGTCCTAATGTAGCCATACTTATTATTTAAATGATTAAAATAATAAAAAAGTAATTTTTACATGTTTTTTTCTTCCTCCTCTTGCTGAGAAGACCTCTCCAATCCACAGAAGCTTCATCGGACGGACACATTTCCCACGTATCGGTCTGAGCACTGACAGACTCTGCTGTGGACTTCTTGGATACACTTTAACAATAAACTATTTGGAACTAGACAGAAAGTTGGAACTACTTATCTCCTGTGACCGGCGAGACGAGCAGCGCCAACTATCAGCCTGGATATTTAGATATATTCAGAAATGCAACTTTTTTTTATTCTCACCAAGACTGTGCTTTAAACATTTAGGAAGAACTTTTTGATTTTGACTTAATTTAATAATGAAATATATTCTGTTCATATCAACCAGTCTAATCCAGCGACTCTCCTGCTTGTCGGGGAACTACAACTCCAAGCATTCTATCAGAATCGGTAATATCACATCAGCTGGAGAAGAACAGATTGCAGATCTCCACTATAGATCAAATGGGGAAATAATAGTTCTACAGCTGGGACTTGTAGTCCTATAGGCGCTATCCAACCTTTGATTTCCCAGATCTGATTGTTTTAAGTTATTTTTGACCTTATCGCGGTTCTGAGTCTCGTCCCTTTGTATCTCCACGGCTGGTTATTTGACGCACATCATCATTTTCCCCATGTGTGTCTATATCCCTGGATCAGGGAAATGTTACTACTGTGGACATACAAATGGCTAAAATTCAAATCTAGGAAATGTTAGAATTTATGGATATTTTGAATTGAATAATTATTTTAATGAAACTGATGAGCATTGGGACCATCCTGAATAAGCAGGTTTAGGCTTTTCCCCCACGGTCACCTATTAAAAACCCTTCAAAACATAGGGCTAAGTTCTCGTGGAGAATATTTGGATATGTCCTCCTTATACCACCCAACACCACAGGCAGAAACAATAATGAGGCTTAAAGGCCCCGTTACACGCAACAACATCACTAATGAGATATTGCTAAGGTCACGGAATTCGTGACGCACATCCGGCCTCGTTAGCGACGTTCTTGTGTGTGACACCTACAAGCGACCTCTAACGATCCAAAATACTAACCAAATCGTTGATCGTTGACACATCGTTCATTTTCAAAATATCGTTGCTCGTTCAGGACGCAGGTTGTTCGTTGTTCCTGAGGCAGCACACATCGCTATGTGTGACACCCCAGGAACGACGAACAACAGCGTTCCTGCGTCCTCTGGCAACGAGGTGGGAGTGACGTTCATGCGGCTGCTCTCCGCCCCTCCGCTTCTATTGGAGGCCTGCTGTGTGACGTCGCTGTGATGCCGCACAAACCGCCCCCTTAAAAAAGAGGTTCTTCGCCGCCCACAGCGACGTTGTTAGGAAGGTAAGTTCGTGTGACGCTCACTACCGATTTTGTCAGCCACGGGCAGCAATTTGCCCGTGACGCACAAACGACGGGGGCGGATGCAATCGCTAGCGATGTCGCAGCGTGTAAAGCGCCCTTTATACGTTTCATGTACATCTGCCAGGTGGTAAAGGAGAGAAAAGATCTGAAAAGTACTCAGTGGTGGAGAATCAGCAGAATAGAGCACTATGCACCATTATGGGTCTGTACAAGGATTAGCCCTAAATTGTATTTTTTATTATAATGTGTATTACAAAAAACAAAGAGAAATCTTGGAGTTTTCACACTGATCACTGAGACTTGAACTTCCTGTGCTTCCATGTACATTGGCAGCAAAAGATGTAGGTCGGCGGTCATTCAGGTCATATTCAGATTTGTGGGTTTTTTTGTTGTTTTTTTTTTACTATGACAAAAACAAACTATTTCATCCAGTTTTGGAGTGAGCTGCTGAGGGCCCACCAGTAACACTGACTGTGGGGCCCACTGTTCAGCTACATGCAAATATTACATTAGCCTCAGTCATACATTTATCTGTATTTCTATGTAATAATGCACTGGGTAGTTTGTTGAGTGAATGATGAGATGCTGCTTTTTTCTATATATAGTGAATAATGTAATAGGGCTAAATACTGCTCATATGGGGGGGTAAGTGTCTCACTCGAGCACAGGGGCCCACCGGAGGATTCCCCTGTTTTCCGGTGGGCCAGTCCGAGCCTGGTTTCAGCAGTGATTTTTATCAGATTTTCATCAGTTTTTTTCAAAATAGGTTTCTCTACCTTCTCCAATAAGACAGTGAAAAACGGACAGCACGTGGATGACAACCGAGTGCTGTCCATTTATTTCACAGACCCATAGGGGTACTTTGCACAATACGACATCGCAGGTGCGATGTCGGTGGCGTCAAATCGAAAGTGACGCACATCCGTCGTCGCTGGCAACATCGGAGTATGTGAATCGTTTTTACTACGGTTAACGAGCGCAAAAGCGTCGTAATCGTATGATCGGTGTAGCGTCGGTCATTTCCATAATTTCGGAAGGACCGATGTTACGATGTTGTTCCTCGTTCCTGCGGCAGCACACATCGCTGTGTGTAAAGCCGCAGGAGCGAGGAACATCTCCTTACCTGCGTCCCAGCTGCAATGAGGAAAGAAGGAGGTGGGCGGGATGTTTACATCCCGCTCATCTCCGCCCCTCCGCTTCTATTGGCCGCCTGCCATCTGACGTGGCTGTGACGCCGCACGACAGGCCCCCTTAGGAAGGAAGCGGGTCGCCGGCCAGAGCGACGTCGCAGGGCAGGTAAGTGCATGTGAAGCTGCCGTAGCGATAATGTTCACTACGGCAGCTATCACAAGATATCGCAGCTGTAACGGGGGTGGGGACTATCGCGCTCGGCATCGCTACCATCGGCTTGCGATGTCGTAGTGTGCAAAGTACCCCATAGACTTTCATTGCAGAGTTTGATCCTACACTCGGATCAAAACCGGACATATATATGCGATTCTACACAGACCACGCAATCTGCAAAAAATCATTGACATGATCAATCCCATATACTGTCACAGGTACAAGTGCAAGCCTTGAAAAATATAGATAGCACTTATATGTGAAAAGTGATGTGTGAATGAACCCTTATACCAAAGAATCTAATGAGCATGTGCAAGGGTCATTGTGAATACAGGTGGAGCAGGGGAAGATGAGACATCTTGTAGCGCAGCGTAACTGCATGCGTCCTGCGTC
Source organism: Anomaloglossus baeobatrachus (assembly GCF_048569485.1). Lineage (NCBI taxonomy): Eukaryota > Metazoa > Chordata > Amphibia > Anura > Aromobatidae > Anomaloglossus > Anomaloglossus baeobatrachus. The sequence goes on along the minus strand of NC_134357.1, from coordinate 459,742,325 downwards.
CCCTGCACAGTCTATGGAGATTGTGCAGGGGCCGTGCGCACGTGGCGTTTTAGAGCACAGCGCTTCGGCTTCTGCCGAAGCGCTGCATTCTAAGAAGTGACATGTCACTTCTTCCGTGCGCTTTCCCGGCAGCTCCTGCTCTGTCTATAGCAGGAGCTGCAGGCAGAGCGCATGGAATCGGCTTTTTTTTTTTTCACTACGGACATTTCTGCAGCGATTTAAAGCGCACATGTGCTCTTCAGATCGCTGCAGAAATTTCTGCAGTGACTGTACGCAACGTGCGCACGTAGCCTTATTACGAACAGTGGATCCTGAGTCAGCTATGTATAGAGATGTTATCAGTCATTTTAATCCTGACTCTGATGATAATGAGCCCGATGAAAAAGAACAGGAAGTAGGGGTCTAAAATAACCTCAGTGGCCAATGTGAAAATGGCAACATTTCTATTGTTTTTATTAAAAAAACAGATTATGATATGAAAAAACAATAACATTTACAGCAAAAATCTGATTAAGATACTAGAACATTTTTTGATGATACGTTCAATAGGGATAATTCTTGGGAAATAGTAAACTTCTTATTTCTATTGTGGATTTTATTTCACAGCGGCAACAGAAATCCTCAAGGAAGATTTCTAATGTATGTGAACAGGATGGCGAAAACTGTATGTGGATTTCAAAAGGATTTTAGGTTACAGAATCTCTGCCTAAATCTGACGTGTGAAGACACCCAATGGCGATGCTCACATGGCAAAATACCTCCTGACTGATATATAGTGATATCTGTGCAGACTATTACATCACTGGCGTTTCTAAAGATCTTCAGATCATTGCTCTACCTCCTCGAACTTGAGATATAGAAGGGGAAGAGCAATGTTCTGCAGATATCAGGAGAAGTCGGTGATGTAATAATCTGCAGAATACATGTATCTGTCAATGGGTTGAGAAGCAATATTCTACCGTCAGTAATGACGGGAGAAAAGTTGCATAATCTGGAGATTATAAATTATTCTGTAATTGAGGATTACTTTTACATCTGACTTTCACTCCATTCATTTCCAGTTTCCGAGTTCTTTTCTCAGGCAATACTTGGCTTTGGATCGTCCTGTTTCCATCATTGCTTACAACCTCTACTGATTTCTTTCAATAAATGACATCATGATCATATTTTAACTTTTATATCACACATTTTTTTATTTGATCTTTTCTGTGTCTTTTTTTGTCTTCTAAGAACTTTAAACCAATAGCTGAGGTGGATATAATGAGGTCACAAAATACAATCTTTGGATATTGTCGTCAAATTTTGAAGAAAATCTCCTGAGGACACAGAAATGTAATGTAGACACAGAATAATGACAAATTACTATTGATTATTAAGAGATAATTTGTTTTCTGATCAAATACACCGGTGACAAATCCAGGAGTGTCCCCAGGGAAATGTGTTATAATGTTCAACGATGGAACATAATTAGTGTAGGACATGGAATGCGGCAAGAAACATCGACAAATTATTGGAAATCAGTCATTTACTAGAAAGTAAGGCTATGTGCACACGTGGCGTTTTTGTTTGCATTTTTTATGTGTTTTTCCTTGCTTCTTTTAATCAATAAATGCAAGGAACAAGCATCTCAACTATTTTTCTTGCAGATTTTGTTGCTGAAAAAAGAAGCAGCATGTCAATTTTCTGCATTTTTATAATCCCCTGGAGTGCATTTTCACTACAGTGGATTATATCACAGCACTTCGCCTCACACACCATGCATACAGCATGGCGGTTGAGGCTCTTCGAAGCTCAGTAACCAGGGGTCATCATGGTGACGATCCAGGGTTATCATGGCAATAATCGGGTCCCTGTGATTGCATTAGCGCAAATGTACCGGCCCGACGCAGACCGGGGTGCTTGGATCCGGGGTGGTCATGGCTCGAGGGGTCCAGACCCAGGCTCGGCTAACACTCCAATCCTTGAAAGGGGATCTTTACAGGGTGGTGACACCACCTGCGGGTTGCGGTAATGGGAGTACCACCGTTGCTGGAAAGAGTACCAGGGCAGATGGTGTGGGGCAGCAAGGTGTCAGTCCCTCCGCAGGTAGGGAAGGCCCCGGCCCCTGTCCTCCGAGACTATGTCCGTCGCACCTCTTTCCAATGTCACTGCTACCGGTCCTCGACTCCTGTGATCCCAGACCACTGTCTGCGACCCAACCTTGGTCTCGTTCCCTGGGAGCTACTACTCCCAGCTCCTCATTCTTTGAGGGCTACTACTCCACTCCACCAACTTCCTCCCTCCCACCAGTCCACCTGACCCCTAGGTGGGTGGCCCTACTCCAGCTTGACCATCCCACTGGTGTGTCTGACAGGTTTGATGTGAGGTGTGGTTGGGATTTGTAGTGCTGATGGTGTGACACCGGTTATTGGGAACCTGGAACCATGGGGGTTGGGTCCTGCACCCTGGAGGACAGGATGCAGTTCCCAGTAGCACCCTGATATAGTCAGCGGTGCTACATTCCCCCTTGGTTAAACGTAGCTCGTTCCCGAGCTACAGGACACACAGAGGTTTTATTTTTCAGGAACTGGAAAAAGATAACATGTTAGATTTTAAATACTCTTCCCACACAGGGGAGGCAATACACATGAACTCACAGAGTCTCACATAACAACACTTGGGAACGCTACCGGTTGTAGCGGTAGTCGGTAGATCAGCCTACTCTGCTGCAGCTCTTTCCTGCGACAGTCCATTCCCATTGTCCCTTTCCCTTCAACCCGCCACCCAAAACACCTGAACCCCTGGTGCCACGCTAGCCATGGTGTCACACCATTTCGAGTTCCTTGTAGTGTCTGTGGTCACAGGATTGAAGTCCTGATGGTTCAGGAGATGACTCTGGAAGGCACACGAGGTGCAACTATTTACAAAGAGCACAAGTTCATGCTGGCTGCTGCCAGTCCTGCAGCCATGGTCCATTTTTAATACTAAGGGGTTAAAACAGGGTCCATATTTAACTTTTTAATATTTAGTAGAAAATCAGGTGACTTTCCCGAATAATCAGCATTTTTAAACATTTTCAAACATTACTTATCATTTTCAAGAAAATAACAAACTCAGTATAAAATATAACATTGAAACAAGATAGCCAGGTTCCGTTATCATTTTACTATTTTCCCATCTTGAATGACATGCCTGGTAACCTCCAGGGCATACCAGCCCCGCTCTCCACAATGCCGGCAGTATGAAACCATATTTCCTGGCTTCAGGTTTCGATCGGGGTGCCCCTTTGGGAGGTGTTCTGCGACATCCCTCCTGGAACCAAACACCCTAGCAGCAAGGCCCAGCTCAGAGATTAACCCCGACCCCTTAATGGGGTCAAAACGCTGCACCAGGTCTCGGTACATCGGCCCTCTGACCCAGAACGTAGCCTTTCTCAGGTGCTCTTTTTCTCTATGTGTGCGGGCTGCAACCTCTGCCCAACGCTGCTCTCTGGTGGAGATTTCTGCAAGCAGCTGTTGGTGCTGTCTCTCCCAGTATAGGACGTGAACCTCAGGTTCTGCCTCTTCCAGATGAATCGGGTGCATACGGATTCCTGCAGCTCCAGCAGCTCAGGCAGCTACCAGGGGGCCGCACTGCAGCGGAACCAGCATGTTGGTAGACTCCTCTGCAGCAGTGGTTAGATGAACCAGCTATTCCGCAGCCGGGGTAGCAGCGACCGCGTGCTCCATATTGAGGTATGGGCCCGGTGATGCGGACAGGTCTTGTCTGGCCATGGATGGTGCCGGAGGCGTCGCGGCCTGGCCTGGTCTAGTAGGGCCGGAGGTGTTGCGGCCTGCTCGTCTTCCGCGGGGGCTGGAGGTTCCACTGCTGGTGTTGGGGGTAGCGGCTCGGCTACAGCTTCAGCTGAGGGTGGAGGAGGTGGCATGGCTGTCGAGCTGGCCGGGGGCAGACCGGATTCCGCAGCGGGGTAGGCCGGATCAACCAGAACTTGGCTTCTGCTTACCCGCTCCACATGCAGGGCTTCCACTTCATTGACCCGCACCACCACGGCCACACTCCTCATATCGACTCTCCAGCCGTCCAGCAGGAACAGAAACTGCGTCCGCATCCTCCTGCAGAGCCGCTCTGTCTCCTCTCCAATCCATGTGGCCATCCCGTGAACGGAACGCACAGGCGACCAGTCTCTCTGCTCCGACATCCTGCTGCTCTCTGCTCCAGGAACTTTTTTGCAGAGTCCTGGTGTCCCTGTGCCAATCTCCACCTTCACATCCTGCTACTCCCCCTTGGTTTTCGTCACCAACCTCTCTGGGACAGACGATCTTTGGGAACTTCCGGGTCCGGCCACTACTGGTTTCCGGACGCGCTTTCTGGATGAGGGGTGGGTCTTCGGCTTTGCGCCCTTTTGCTGGGGACGATGGCGCAGTTGTTGTTTTTGGCGCCAAAGATGGCGGGCAAGATGGCGTCAAAATGGCGGCAAGGCAAATTAACAGCCACAATTCAGATTTGGACAGTTCTGCAAGGTGCACATCAACCAATTTAATGGGTCCAGTTCTTATCCTGTTCGTGACGCCAGAAAGGAATTAAAGGTGTACCACCACGGCGCAGACCTGGGTGCTCGGATCCGCGGTGGTCATGGCTTTAGGGGTCCGGACCTGAGCTCGGCTAACATTTCGATCCTTGAAAAAGGATATTTACAGGGGAGAAGTTTGTGATGCCACCTGCAGGTTGCGGCAATGGGAGTACCGCCGCTGCTGGAAGGAGTACCGGAGCAGATGGTGTGGGGCAGCAAGGTGTCAGTCCCTCCGCAGGTAGGGAAGGCCTCGGCCTCTGGGGTTTTTGGTGGATACTGGGGAGTGCAGGGTGCAGGAGAACAGAGTACTCACTGTGCGTAGTCGTGGTGTAGGTTGAGGATTATAAAGCAGACACTCACACTGAAGATAAACCAAAGTCTCTGTGCATCACAGTCACTACAGGGGAACCCATCCAGGTGTCCGCTCCCACCGGTGTCACTTGATAGTCCAGAAACTACCTCCGTGCACAATTTTAGTTGTCTGTTGTGGCCCCTTGGCATGAAGCTGTTGGGGCCCCGCTACCTGTGTGTAGGGCAGCTGTGCTCTTGATGGCTGGCACTTGGGATTTCAGTTGGGTTGCTTTATATGGCAAACCCTATCCCCTGCGTTGTGTTGATGCCTTCAATCTCCGAACTCTTAGGGAAGTTCATAAAGATACTCTCCCTCCCAGGTTAATTATCAGAACGGCTGAACCTGCTCCTGACCTAGGGTCCTGTACCCCGTCATGCTCGGTACTGGTCCGTTTATTGGGCTTGCTGATGCCGACAGTTCTCAGAGACTATGTCAGTCGCACCTCTTTCCAATGTCACTGCTACCGGTCCTCGACTCCTGTGATCCCGGACCACTGTCTGTGACCCAACCTTGGTCTCGTTCCCTGGAAGCTACTACTCCCAGCTCCTCATTCTTTGAGGGCTACTACTCCACTCCACTAACTTCCTCCCTCCCACCAGTCCGCCTGACCCCTAGGTGGGCGGCCCTACTCCAGCTTGACCATCCCACTGGTGTGTCTGACAGGTTTGATGTGAGGTGTGGTTGGGATTTGTAGTGCTGATGGTGTGACACCGGTTATTAGGAACCTGGAACCATGGGAGTTGGGTCCTGCACTCTGGAGGACAGGGTGCAGTTCCATGTAGCAAATAATTGCCTTATGTAAGTTATTTATATATGTACTCCTATTACTACTGTAATTTTGCGCCTACGTGCAAGGATATAATTACTATAATACTACCAGGGTAAAAAAAAGACTGTTGTTTTGTGTTATTTTTTGCCCTGAAAAAGCATTATGGCTTATTCTAGTGGTAGGTCTTATTTTGGTGCAAATGTGACGAAATTTACCCCAAAAAAAGGCAGACACCCCACATGAGAATCGCACTTACTAGATCCAAGAGAACTGTGTCACTGTCATGTCCCCCTGCGTTCCATAGCGGTCTCTCGTCCTGCTGGCTTGAAGCAGTATCTCTCGCGCAGAGCTAAGGGGGCTTTACACGCAGCGATATTGCTAGCGATATCTCTAGCGAGCGTACCCGCCCCCGTCATTTGTGCGTAACGGGCAAATCGCTGCCCATGGCGCACAATATCGTTAGGAGCCGTCACACGGACTTACCTGCCTAGCGACGTCGCTGTGGCTGGCTAACTGCCTCCTTTCTAAGGGGGCGGTTCCTGTGGTGTCACAGCGGCGTCACTAAGCGGCCACCCAATAGAAGTGGAGGAGCGGAGATGAGCGGACATAACATCCCGCCCACCTCCTTCCTTCCTCATTGCTGGTGGCCGCAGGTAAGGTGTTGTTCGTCGTTCCCGAGGTGTGACACATAGCGATGTGTGCTGCCTCTGGAACGACGAACAACCTGCGTCCTCAACAATCAGCGATTTGTTGACAAAGAATGACGTGTCAACGATGGCCGATTTGGTGAGTATTTTCCATTGTTAACGGCTGCTCGTTGTGTCACACACAATGATGTCGCTAACGATGCTGGATTTGCGTCATGGAATCCGTGACCCCGGCGATATATCGTTAAATACGTCGTTGCGTGTAACGGGGCCTTTAGTGAGAGCGGAGTGAGTCTCCTCCTGACCCTGCTCCTGACCAGTCCTGATCTGAATCCTCCTCCCCACAGGGAGGGACAGGATTCACAGATTTAGTCCTCTTTCACATGTCCGTTAAAAACCACTCACGTGTTTCACGGATGTGTCAAAGGTGTGTATTGTCCTCCGTGAGCCGAGTTTATGGCTCACGTGTGTTCTCCGTGTGTTATCTGTGATAACACACGGAGAACGGGAACCTTCTCCTCACCTGTCCCTGGCGTCGCTGTCCGTGGTGCTGATCTTCGGCCTCCGGTCCTGCTGAGTCCCCGCTGCTGCTGCTTCCGGCCGCAGTGAAGTGAATATTCAATGAGCATAATGAGCGACGGTCGGCAGCAAGTGACAGCAGCGGCAGAGACAGGAGGGCTGGAGAAGGTGAGTAATGTTATTTTTTTTTTCACACAGATACATGTTTTTTCTCTGGTGCGTGTCACACGGAACACATGCGTGTGGTCCATGTGCATTACGTGTGACACGTTTGCATTCCGTGTGACACCCGTGATGCCGGAGAGAAAATGGACATGTCGGCGTGTGGAGCGCACGGACACATGTAAGTATGGAACGGACACACGTTCCATTCCAAAATACTTATGTGTGTCCAAATCCATAGGAATTCATAGCTCTACGTGTGTGCATGTCTCCAGTACGTGAGAAAACTGGCAAACACGTACCGGAGGCACGTACGTGTGAAAGAGGCCTTAGACAGACAAGGGCAAACTTAAACTCTATCAGGCCCCCTTCACACGCACTTGTCTCTGGTACGTGCTAGGTCCGTGCCCGCATGTACCGGAGACACGGGCACACGTAAACCCATTAAAATCAATGGGTTTATGTGCACGCATGTGTGCAGCCATTGGCCCGTGCCTCCGTGTGGAGCAGACGTGAGCCCGTGTGCTCCACACGGATGCATGTCCGTGTTTCTCGAGCAGCACGGGTGTCACGCGGCCCACACACGTGCCACACGGATGTAGTGTGAATGCGTGCCCACGTGACACATGCCGGAGAAACACACGTGTCATGTTAAAAATAAAAAAAACACAACCTCACCTCCACGAGCCCTGCAGTGTCTGCCGCGGCTGTCACCTGCATCCGTCCCCCAGTAAATTTGAACAACGCATCTTCTTCACTGGAGGCCGGAAGCAGCATCAGTGGGGCGTGGCCTGTGATGGACGCTGTCAGTCAGCACCACAGACAGCTCCAGAAGAAGCAGGTGAGGCAGGGCTTTCCGTTCTCCGTGTGTTATTGTGACGCCTTGGACTAGTCAGGTCGTCCAAGGTAGTCACACACAAACGCGCCAGCATCCAGCCCGCACCTGCTCCCACGCTTCAGCACCTCCCCCGGGCCCCCAGGACTATCACCTCCCTACTCACGGATGGGTCAACACCAAGCTGCGCAACACCGTCCCTGGGAGGCCTTGTTAACGGCAGCGTTGGTGTCCATCTATTCACCACAACCCGTGGGTGGCGTCACGAACTTACATCCCAAACCAAACCACCGCGGCCCCGGCCGTGGAACTCCCCCTCAAGTCCCTGCATGTAGCGCCAACTCACTTGCAGAGCGACGTGACCCCCGGGTCCATGAGAGGCTCGAGCCACCACCCACCGTACGAGCACGAATCCAAGCGGCTCGGCCGTCGCGGCAGAGCCCGCGGGGCGGTACATTATTACTTATAACACATGGAGAACACGAATGTGCCACAAACACGGCACACAAGGAGCAAACCACCCCTTTAATACGTATGTGTAAAAACAGTTCGTTTTTTACACGTGCGTGTGAAGGGGGCCTTACACAGTGCGCACAGACATAGGTAAACACAATAAGAGATTCAGGAGGAAACATAAGAGTAGTAAGTAAGCGACAAAACAACAGGGGTAAACTTCCACAGCAGCAACAAACAAATATCACACTTTTTCACCAGAGAATCTGGGACACCACAGGTAAACTGCAGGTAAACTCAGGGATGTCAGCGCACAGCTGCGGGTCAGTCAGTGTCTTTTTGAAACCGTAGCAGGTAGTCACATTCTGTAATGTACCTGTGGGATCGTCGTGGGACCTTGTGTGGACCAACATAGAAAATATAGCGGGCATGGGTAGACTGATTCACCCAGTACAAATTAGAGGGAGCAGATGTGATAGGACTCCCTACAACATGTGATAAAAGGAGCAAGCAGACTAGCAGAGATTAACTCTTGCTAAGCCTATGAATCAGCACACAGCAGGTCGGTGACCTCAGACACCAGAGAAACCATCAAACGGAGTGTCAGAATCTGTACTCGGAACAGAGATCGGTGCCACTGTAGGCACCCCTGAGAGCCTCAGGGCGCTACAAGGAACTGCATCCTCTTGGGTTGCGGGACCTACCCCCTGGGACCTGGAGTACCAGTGCCGATTCCACCAACACACATCTAAAATCCTAGTTCCTCTCTCCACACTGGGCATAAAGGGTTAACCATGCAAAAGGATGGTCGCCATAGCAACGAGTCCCTGGGTATAGCCAGCCTGGTGGGAGGGGTCAGGAGGCAGTCAGAGGCAGTCAGATGAGTTAGAAGTGGGAAGCACACAGGAGAGGTGTGCGGACGTGCCTGAGCTGGGTCCGTGTAACGGTGACCCCGGGGGCACAGGAGAGAGGTCGCCAGGACAGGTACCGGGATACCACTGGGACCAGAGCACGCATGGGGCACAGAGCCCTAGGTCAAATGTCAAGTTTCAAACTGTTTGATAAACACCTGCACGGTGAGGACACCTTCACGACCTTCATCGAACCAAATAATCTGGGGGCATCAACAGTAAACTAGGATCGGGGTTTGGATACTTACCTCCCCGCAGGGTCCGCATTGCCCGCCGTACGGAGAAGGAGACTGTACCCCAAAAGGGACAGTCGGGGTTCACAAACACTCCATGCTATGCGGATTCAATCTACAGAGAGTGCCGGGGACAGAGCAACCTGGGTCACTATATTGGCACTGATACTCCTGGGACTGGAACCAGCAGACCGAGGGTCCATGTGAGTAGATACTGTTAAAGTTAACCTGGTGTGGTCTCCATCATTATACACCATACATCTCCCAGGCACAGCCCTGCCTGCGGAGGGCCTATGACCATAGCTGCCACTCAGTGGCGTAACTAGAGTTTGATGGGCCCTGGTGCAAACTTTGGACCGGGGCCCCCCTCCATGTACACAACACTTAGGGTACGGGATAATGATGCTGACACTTGGCTTTTACCCACAGCACCCAGGTTTCCCATGATCTAAAATCCCTCTATCAGCACCCTGCTTCCCCATGCTCTGTCATACATCTTTCCCTCAGCACCCAGCTTTCCCATATCAGAGCATGGGAAAGCTGGGTGCTGAGAGATGTATAGCAGAGCATGGGAAAGCTGGGTGCTGAGAGATGTATAGCAGAGCATGGGAAAGCTGGGTGCTGAGAGATGTATAGCAGAGCATGGGAAAGCTGGGTGCTGAGAGATGTATAGCAGAGCATGGGAAAGCTGGGTGCTGAGAGATGTATAGCAGAGCATGGGAAAGCTGGGTGCTGAGAGATGTATAGCAGAGCATGGGAAAGCTGGGTGCTGAGAGATGTATAGCAGAGCATGGGAAAGCTGGGTGCTGAGAGATGTATAGCAGAGCATGGGAAAGCTGGGTGCTGAGAGATGTATAGCAGAGCATGGGAAAGCTGGGTGCTGAGAGATGTATAGCAGAGCATGGGAAAGCTGGGTGCTGAGAGATGTATAGCAGAGCATGGGAAAGCTGGGTGCTGAGAGATGTATAGCAGAGCATGGGAAAACTGGGTGCTGAGAGATGTATAGCAGAGCATGGGAAAGAGCCCTTTTCCCTCAGCACAAAACATTCCCATCCCATACTTGTATCTTTTTCCTCCCTCGAATATAGTTCTCCAAATACTATAATGGCCCCCACATAGCCTTCCATATAATATAAAGGGTCCCACATAACCCTTTATATATTAGAATGCACCCCCATAGTCCTCCATGTATTATAATGCATTTCCCATAGTTCTCCATATTTTATACTGCACCACAGTCCCCCATGCTTTATAATGCGCCCCCACAGACCATGTGTAAGGTAGCCTCCATAGTCCTCCATATATTATAATGTAGCCCCCATAGTCCTATATGTATTATAATGCAGCCCCATAGACCTCCATGTATAATGCGCTGCTATAGTCTATGTATAAGGTGTCCTTCATGTTTATTATGCAGTCCCATAGACCTCCATGTATTATGCAGCCAGCACCCCCAGGCCTCCATGTATTATGCAGCCAGTCCCACCAGGGCCTCCATGTGTCATGCAGCCAGCCCCACCAGGTGTCATGCAGCCAGCCCCACCAGGGCCTCCATGTGTAATGCAGCCAGCTTCCCACGGGCCTATATGTGTCATGCAGCCAGCCCCCCCAGGGCCTCTATGCGTCATGCAGCCAGCCCCCACAGGGCCTCTATGCGTCATGCAGCCAGCCCCCCCCCCCCCAGGGCCTCTATGTGTCATGCAGCCATCCCCCCCAGGGTCTCCATGTGTCATGCAGCCAGCCCCCCCAGGGTCTCCATGTGTCATGCAGCCATCCCCCCCCAGGGCCTCCATGTGTCATGCAGGCAGCTTCCCCAGGACCTCCATGTGTCATGCAGCCAGCCCCCAAGGCTTCTATGCGTAATGCAGCCTGCCAGCCAGCCCCACCAGGGCCTCCATGTATCATGCAGGCAGCTTCCCCGGGCCTATATGTGTCATGCAGCCAGCAAAATAAAAAAACAAGTACCTCTCAGCTCCTTCTGACCCCTGCGACTGCGGTAGTTATGCCCCTGCCCCCATATGTCACACACCCTTCTCCCTATACAGCCTGCACCCCCATATCACACACACCCTGACCCACATATCTCACCCTGCCTGTACCCCAACTTACCCCTCTCAAACACTCTGCACCCTTCACATGCTTCTGTCACAGTCTGCAGCCCTCATATGCCCCTCACCCTGCAGCCCCTCCCCTCATGTCCCCTCTTTTCTCATTACCACTCATGTGTTCGAAGTATCTTCTGCTGCTTTCTCCCCGGCATCCTGTGTCTCCTCCCACACAGTCACATGGGCGTGACGTCATCGCAGGTCCTGGTAGGGATGGTTTCCGTCTGCCGTGCAGGAGCACAGCTCCAGGTCAGGGGCCCCTCTGCCCCCTGCAGACACTGGGCCCCCCTGACTCACAGGCCGGCCCCCTAACGATCTCACAGTCGGCCACTACACAGCGGCACTACACATAGGGGCCCGGCAGCCGGCTCTGCAGAGCGGCTGCCGGGCCCCTATAACCCTGCGGGCCCGGTCGCAGTGGCGACCTCTGCGACCGCGATCGTTACGCCCCTGCTGCCACTACCACCATCCCTGGGATTACCCACGTTGAGCAGCGGCGATTCTCCATTCTTAACCGCAACCCGAAGGTGGCGTCATGAACATTAACTCTATTATTATCCCCTGTAAATACTCCCTTTTTATTAAGCATCCCTAGGGCACGGGACTGGGCAACGGCCACCAGAGTGACATTCCCGTTTGCGACCGCTCGGGACCGAGTACCCCCTTCCCTGGGGGACACAGTTTAAAATTGGCATCACTAATAGGATACGGGCAAGGCCCGTTAACACGGGTGACGTGTGTCTGAAGAACTGTATTATATGGACTGTTTGTGTAAAGACTGTTGCCATCTTGACTGCTGAAAAAGCTGCTGTGCCATCACTGTGTCTGACAAGAGTGCAGAACTGCTAAAGCGCGTAAACCTAAGCCCCGCCCACAAAACCTGAGGCCATGGGTGGAAGTCGGCAGTAACCGGACCCGGAAGCTCCCAGTGTGCCCTAGTCCCCGCGAGAGGGCTGAGAGATGACCGAGGGAGATTGGCGAGACAGAGGTGCGGGGAGACGACAAGGGTTCACACGGCTGTGACCGGCAAGATGTCTATCCCTCCAGTCCGCTAGCACGGACGGCTTGGCTGCGAAGACATGCCCTGGACGGCGGAGAGACAGGACAGCGGAGAGACTGGAGGTCCAGCGGCTGTACTAGACCCTGAGAACGGAGAACCTACGGTGAATCGCAGAATTGGAGGTGAAAATGATGGGGGTAGTGGATGTGTACCGCCCCGGGGCTCAGCCGCCTGCCGAGCCGCTCGGATCCGTGCTCATCGGTGGGTGGCTCGAGCTCTCCACGGACCCGGGGGTCACGTCGATCTGAAAGGGGGTTGGCGCTACACGTAGGGGCTTCGGTGGGGAGGTCCACGGCCAGAGCCGCGGTGGTTTGCAGGGGATTTAAGTTCGTGACGCCACCCTCGGGTTGTGGTGAATGGATGGACACCACCGCTGCCGTTGACTAGGCTCCCGGGGACGGTGTTGCGCAGCTTGGTGTTGAACCCCTCCGTGGGTAGGGGGATGATGGTCCCAGGGGCCCGAGGGAGGTGCTGAAGCGAGGGGATGGATGCGTGCTGGGGTGTCGGTGCGGTGCGGCGCGGTGCGCGGCCCGAAGGCACTGGTGTACTCACTATGATAAACACGCTGGAGTCTCTGGTAAACCAAACAAGATGGTGAATGGTGCCCGCAGCTGGCTGCAGTTTCCCCTTAACAGGTTGGTGGTTTCCGCCTTTCTCCTGCACCTCTCTTTTGTAAAAGTTGGGACTCTTATGCCTAAGCAACGGTAGTCCGCTCCCCGGCTTGCTATGTGTCGGGAGAGCCCTGTTTGCCCGCAGACGCTGGCCCCTCAGGTCTCTTTGCCTTGGCGGGGGCTTTATTCTAATGGTTGGGCTGTTGTCTTCAGTCGGGTCTTGTGTGGGAAAGGTCCTAAAGTCCATTCCTCAATAAGTTGATTTGACTTAGCCTAGTTGTTTCTGGGCCTCGTACTGGGTCTGAGTACCCCTCCTGGTGCTCCGGTTTCCAATCGGTTCCCAGGTTCGGTATCGGTGGGCCGCCACCCGTCCACCGGCTGTAATCCCAGCTCCTGCAGGCGGCCACCACCATCTGCCTCTTTGCCAGAGGTGACTGGGCTCCAACCCAGACACCTGGTGTAGACTTTGGCAGGCCTGAGCACAGGTCTGCCCTTGAACTTGACTTTCCTTCCCTCCACTGTCAAAGCTCAACTCTCACTCACTGTTTTCCCGCCTCCGGGCCTGTGAACTCCTTGGTGGGTGGAACCAACCACCTGGCTCCGCCCCCCTGGTGTGACCATCAAACCCCGAGGGAGGTGACAAAGGTTTTTAGTTTGGCTGCTGTCACCTTTCTAAGGGGAGGGTGTGTGTGTGTATGGGACTACCTGGGATGACCTGACTAGTCCAGGGCATCACAGCAGCCATGTGGGCTCGAGAGAGTGGAGCGCTGCCTGATCAAGCTGCACCGTCCCAGGCCCCAGGATCCCTCCTTGACCAGGCAGCATCGCTGCCAGAGCCAGTGAGACCAGAAGTGGTCACATCACCTTCCCTGCTGGGGAAGGAACAAGCATCAGTTCCTGATTTGGGGTCAGCAATCCAGGCCCTGTTGGAGTCGGGAGTTGCAGGGAAGGTTGCTGCCGGTGCTGATGATCATCCACAGGAACTGCACCCAGCCGCTGTAAAGGGAATGGTGGATCTGATCCCAAAGCTAGAACGGGTGCTGCATGTGGGGGGCGAGTTCGTCCGCATTGTGCTAACGCAATACTCGGTGTCTGATATGGAGGCGCTAAAGCCAGAAGAGTCTGTACACCAAAATGCTGCGGTGCACTTCCAAGCACCTGCACCTGCGACAGCACCGACATCCCAGCGGCCGCTAGGGGGCGGTAGAGGTGTGTGTACCCAATGTACACAGATCTCGAGTGCTGATCTTAGGAGGCCAGGCGATCCAGCTGGCCCCCTTATTGAATGGTAGAAGCTGAACCAGGCTACCCCAGCAGTTGTTACTGTTCATAATGTTGTTATACTGTTGAAATGTTATGATATTTGCTGCTAATCATTTGAAAAAGTTTTAAAAATTTCGAATTATCTAAGGAACAATCACCTGATTTCCCTGTTTTATACTGTTAATTTAAAAATGGACTATGGCTGCAGAACTGGCAACAGCCAGCACGAACTTGTGGTTTTTGTAAACAGTCGCACCTAGGGTGCCTATCAAAGTAGTCCTCTGCAACATCAGGACATTAATCCCGCCACCACGGAGAGGAAGGTTGGAGGAAAGGTCCGGGATAGAGAAGGCCCAGACCTGATCACTAAATGGACTGGTGACCTGCCTCCTCAAGGAGTTTTGGGGAACCAGGACCTTTTTGGGTGGTGGGTTGATGGGGGAATTGCTCGCCATAACGTTACAAGTGTATTACCTCCCCTACGTGGGAAGACTAACATGTTCCTAATCTACTTTTTCCTTTGCGGTTAAAAATAAAACTCTACTTGCTTACAGCCCGAGGACGTGCTGTATTTAACCAAGGAGGAATGTAGCACCCCTGAGAGCCTCTGGGCACTACAAGGAACTGCATCCTCTTGGGGATGCAGGACCTACTCCCTGGGACCTGGAGTACCAGTGCCGATTCCACCAACACACATCTAAAATCCTAGTTCCCCTCTCCACACTGGGCATAAAGGGTTAACCATGCAAAAGGATGGTTGCCATGGGAAAGAGTCCCTGGGTATAGCCAGCCTGGTGGGAGGGGTCAGGAGGCAGTCAGAGGCAGTCAGATGAGTTAGAAGTGGGAAGCACACAGGAGAGGTGTGCGGACGTGCCTGAACTGGGTCTGTGTAATGGTGACCCCGGGGGCACAGGAGAGAGGTCGCCAGGATGGGTACTGGGATACCACTGGGACTGGAGCACGCACGGGGCACAGTGCCCTAGGTCAAATGTCAAGTTTCAAACGGTTTGATTAATACCTGCACGGTGAGCACACCTTCACGGACTTCATCGAACCAAATAATCCGGGGGCATCAGCAGTAAACTAGGATCGGGGTTTGAACACTTCCCCACAGGGTCCGCACTGCCCGCCGTATGGAGAAGAAGACTGTACCCCAAAAGGGACAGTTGGGGTTCCCAAATGCTCCACACTATGGGGACTCAATCTACAGGGAGTGCCGGGGACAGAGTAACCTGGGTCACTGAATTGGCACTGATACTCCTGGGACCGGAACCAGCAGGCCGAGGGTCCATGTGAGTAGAGTTAAAGTTAACTTGGTGTGGTCTCCATCATTATACACCATATATCTCCCAGGCACAGCCCTACCTGCGGAGGGCCTACCACTATATCTGCCACTATCACCATCTTTGGTAGTACCCATGTTGAGCAGTGGCGGTTCTCCATTCTTAACCGCAACCCACAGGTGGTGTCACGAGCATTAACTCTTATTATCCCCTGTAAATACTCCCTTTTTATTAAGGGTCCCCAGGACATGGGACCGGGCAACGGCCACCAGAGTGACATGTCTGTTTGCAACCACCCGGGACCGAGTACCCCCTTTCCTGGGCGACACACCACCATGACAATCGTCGAAGTTTGAGCAAAATTCTGTGTGACATGGCCCCTATGTAATAGAATTTAAGTATTTAAATACTGCCTATTATGTACAAGAATATAACTGCTTGACCCTGGAATTGCTGACTCCGGTCTTCCTCCCGTCTCCTTCCACCATTCCCATTCTTATCTAAAATGACTACGCAGACACCGAATATCTTTGGATAATTCTGGCCATAGCAGCCATTTATTAACATAAATACATAACCAATAAAATTGCAATATGGTAAGGTCCTTGAAGCTACAACCCTGGTGATTCCCATAAACCGAACCATAAAACCAACTTGCTCCCAGCCGTTACCCACACTGGCTCAGGCGCACCAAACTGTAAGGGTTAATCCTTCGTTAACCCCAACACACCCACAGGGGCCCCGATATCCCCGTCGGGATTCCCCTCCAAATCACCAGGTGACCAGCAATTGTGCCAATGAGGGGATCCACACCCGTATGGATTCCCCGAACAATTTTAAACCAACTTCAAGGACCCACCAATAACACGCCACAACGAAGGCACCTTGATAACCTTCAAGTGCCTGAGACCCCCCTCAACCTCAGGGCCCTTTCAATACCTCCCTGCAGGCCGAGGGCCCACAAATCGATCCCTACCGCATTTAAGTGTACCCCGTCCGCCAACCAAAATTCCTCTTCCGTCCTTTCCAACTCCACATGCCGGATACAAACACCCCCATTCCGACTAACAAACTTTGAAATCGCCCTATTAACCTTTGCCCGCACCTTGTTTAGCCTATCAACAGACCGCGCTTTCCGCCAACTCCTTCTCGCCACCATCTCTGACCAAACCACCGTAATCCCTGGAAAGGACACCCATAGCCGCAACAAGTCGTGCTTGATGTCTTTTATTAGGATTCTGAAAGGCCTTTCCCTAGATCGTTCCCCCCAACGTGTAAGACCAACACTTCAGGAGGCCTGTCTAATCGGGCATGTTTATGCACCTCTTGTAACACCCTGCTCCACCCTAACCCCCGAACCCCGAGCCATCGTACGAGAGCCACGTCCCTGGCGAAGCCTAACTGTCTCCCGTTCCTTCTGGATCCAGACCAGCGGGGGGGAGGGAAGGGATGTTTCTGCAATACAAAAGCACAAACAAACAACCATTTTAGTGCCTGATACCCTCAAACGAAACACCCACACCCCGGCCGCCCCCCCCCCCCATTCACCGTAAGAGTCCCCACTCAGTTTCCGACCACCGCCTGGGGGCGGACGTATAACTTAAAACGCCCCGACTTCCACCTACCAATCTGTTTAACCGCGTCTTCAGACAAACCGCACATGGATGCCTCTGTTGCCGCCCCTATGCGAAAAGAATGCGATCCGAAAGACTTAGGATCTAACCCCAACGACTTCAAACACGCCCTGAAAACACTCACAAACTGATATCGTGATAAGAAAGACCCGTCGTCATGACATAACAGCGGGCCGTCCACCTTTTTACGAATCTGTTCAAAATTCTTGAAACACCTCAACGGGCACATATCCGATCCCCTAACCGCTCCCAAACACACTCGCTTCCCTGCCCCCCGTTGATCAGTTTTAGATTTACTTATCCACAATTCAATTCCCCTGTCCACCGCCATAATGTCACCACGACTCAAACCCCCAGGGGACAACTTACTGGGAGATACCAATTCCCCCACCCGCAAGGCTCCAAAAAACGCCAATGAAAACGCCAACCTAAACAAATGTTCCTCAAACGGAGATGTACAGACCTCCCCCAACACCCCACCCAGCCGTTCCAATAATCCGAATGACACTGGTCGTCTACCATCCAGTAGCTTTCGTCCTCTGCGAAAACCCTTCAACGCCTGGACAACCAAAAAACACTTAGTTAAATCTCGTAACCCTCGTAACCGGAAACCAAATGCTAACCCTGCCATGAAACGATTTGCCTTCGCAACCGACCACCCTGCTACCGCCGCTTCCCCCAACTTTTCCAACAATATTCCCAACTGATCCTCTTCAGAAAAATCCACACGCTGCAACCATTGCTCCCAAAGCCCCCATGCTGCCTGATATGCTGTCCACGTGTTACCCGACAAGGACGCCCGAATTAGCGGTCCCGCTGCCCGAAGACCACGTTCCAAAGGTGTGCTGGGCACTCCAACCCGCTGGACTCTGCCTCTGGTGCGCAAACCCGGAACCGATCCCACTGAAAACGAGAGAGGGAATCAGCTATTAGGTTCTGAACACCTGGCACATGAGCCGCCGTAATACATGCGTTAATTTGCAGACAAACCAATACCAATTCCCGTAACACCCGAACGACTGGAGGAGAGGACGCCGAAAACTGATTAATCGCCAGCACCACCCCCATGTTGTCACAGTTAAAACGAATCTTCTTGTTTGCCAACTGGCCTCTCCAAAGATGAAGTGCCACCATTATTGGAAAAATTTCCAATAGCGCCACATTCTTTGTCAAGCCTGCAGCCGTCCAGTTGTCCGGCCACCGACCCACACACCACTGACCCTGGAAGAAAGCTCCGAAACCTGAACTGCCCGCCGCATCCGTAAACAACTCCAAGTCAAAATTGTCCACTGCATCCTCCATGATCAGGGAACGACCGTTGTAGTGTTCCAAAAACTGTCCCCAAACTGCTAAGTCCGCTTTGTGTTCTGCTGATAACCGAACGTAATGGTGCGGAGCAAGCACCCCCGCCGTTGCCCTGGCAAGTTGTCGCGAAAAAATCTGGCCCATTGGCATCACCCGACAAGCAAAGTTAAGTTTTCCCAGTAGGGACTGCACTTCCCTTAATTGCAGTTTCTTCACCCGCCGTGCCCTTGCCACCTCGTCCCTCATGGCCGCAACCTTGTCCTCAGGAAGCCGGACTTCCCAGGCCACTGAATCGATTACAATGCCCAGAAAACTTAAACTAGTAGTCGGTCCCACCGTTTTTTCAGGCGCCAAGGGGACCCCAAATCGGTCCGCAACCCACTCCATAGTTGCCAAGATCCCGGCACACTGCGCCGAATCGGCAGGACCTACACACAAAAAATCATCGAGGTAATGTACCAATGCTGACAAGCCCGAAACGTCCCGAACAACCCACTCCAAAAAGCAACTAAACGTTTCGAAAAATGCGCATGAGATTGAGCACCCCATGGGCAAACAGCGATCTACAAAATACGCCCCCTCCCAAAAGCAACCCAACAACCGGACACAATCTGCATGCACTGGCAAAAGCCGAAAAGCTGATTCAATATCCGTCTTAAGTAGAGATGAGCGAACCGGTCGCGGTTCGGCTCGAGGTTGGTTCGCCGAACGGACCTCCCGTTCGAGTTCGGTTCGTCGAACGTTCGACGAACCGAACTCGAACTGCATAGGAAACAATGGCAGGCAATCACAAACACAGAAAAACACCTAGAAAACACCCTCAAAGGTGTCCTAAAGGTGACAAACAACTCAAACACATTGGAAAGTGACAAGGACATATACTCATGCGAAAACAAAACAGCTGGACAAGGAAAAAGAGGAGGACACACAGATATAGGCATGGCACGCCCTTCTAAAATCATGTAAAACACCGCAAGGTGACTCCAAGCGGAGTCTCCATTTTTTCCAAAAATTGGGCCACACACACACCCACCCCTTCAGTGGCAGCAGTTGTGCCCCAGTTGTACACTTCACAGCTACATTTGCATCAAGCACATTCAAAAATACGCCATTCTTATCCATCCCCAGGATGACACCGGGGTAGGTAGCAAAGTCTTTGCTGACCCATGACTTGTTCATCTTGGCTTCTTTTAAAAACAATGTAAGCAAGGGTTACTCCAAGCGGAGTCTCCCTTTTTTCCAAAAATTGGGCCACACAGACACCCACCCCATCAGTGGCAGCACTTGGGCCCTAGTTGCAAACAGGATGTTTTGATTTGCATCAAGCACATTAAAAAATACGCCATTCTTATCCGTCCCCAGGATGACACCGGGGTAGGTAGCAAAGTCTTTCCTGATCCCAGCTCTGTTCATCTTGGCTTCTTTTAAAAACACATCAAGCAAGGGTTACTCCAAGCGGAGTCTCCCTTTTTTTCCAAAAATTGGGCCACACAGACACCCACCCCATCAGTGGCAGCACTTGGGCCCTAGTTGCAAACAGGATGTTTTGATTTGCATCAAGCACATTCAAAAATACGCCATTCTTATCCGTCCCCAGGATGACACCGGGGTAGGTAGCAAAGTCTTTCCTGATCCCAGCTCTGTTCATCTTGGCTTCTTTTAAAAACACATCAAGCAAGGGTTACTCCAAGCGGAGTCTCCCTTTTTTTCCAAAAATTGGGCCACACAGACACCCACCCCATCAGTGGCAGCACTTGGGCCCTAGTTGCAAACAGGATGTTTTGATTTGCATCA